>NW_006383012.1:291831-301788 GCF_000327345.1 Myotis davidii | reverse complement strand
CCCTACAGCTGGCATGGTTATCTCATTTCATATTTGTCATGTTATTTCATTCTCTCTGAAAAAGATAAAAATGGCACAGCCTTACCTTCAATGAATTGTCACCACAATGCAGGGAAAATATATATTCACACGCTGCTACATTTCAAGAGGGAATGTGATTAAGCTGTAAATGCTAAGAGATTTGCAACAATCTAGTAGGTGTTGAGGATGGAGAGATCACATATCAGTGGGTTAATTAAAATTTTCAGAAAAATGCCTGGTAGCTAAAGGCTGGGTATAATTTTATTTTGCAGATGTGGGAGATGGAGAAAGAAGAGTATGGGGAAAATAGGTGTGGGTGTGGAAAAACATGGGATGCATTTAGGGATGGATGCCTGGAGTATGGAGTTGTACTAGCGGAGTAGAAGGTGATAATGCAGGAACCTTAGCTTAGAGTCAAAATATGCAGCATTCTGATTTCCAGGTTATGCACTTGAACTTCTTATAAATCAACAGAAAAATATTTAAGGTTTTTAGAGGTGAGTGCTATGCTTTGAGTGGTGATTTAGAAAGATTTATCTAAGTATTATTCTTTATTATACTTATTACATAGAGTTGCGATGATTAAATGACTTGCACTGGTAAAACTCTTAGGACATTGTCTGAGTAAGTACTATGTAATTGTTAGGAATTATCATTGTTCCACAAACAATATAGAATCATTATCCAGCCTTTTTCTTATTTTTTTCACTTGTCTAGTTTAACATTGCTTTAGAAGAAATTATTGATGTATGTGCATCTACTATTCTTTACTGATTTTAAGGAAACAATGCCCAAACTTGGAAATAAGGCAAAGAAGATGGTGACAAACTTGTCAATGTCGTGCTGGTGCATTAATAAGCCTGTCCTCAGGTTATTGAACTTAGACCTAATGCCTTTGCTGTGGAGCCAGAGAAGGCTTTGAGCAAAGCAGAACCTGAGTGCATAGAAGTACAGCAGTGGAACGACCAATGAATTCAAAAAGGAGAGAGGAAACAGGAGTTCAGGTAAGCTTTCCAGCTAAGAAGTTAGGAGAATCTTAATGCTCCTTATGGCAGCAGCCTTGTAAAGGAGACCATGGATTCAAGAGTCTTGATAAGTGTAATGACATTAAGAAGTAGAGGATGTTCCTAGCTGGTTTGGCTCGGTGGATAGGGTATTGGCCCATGGACTGAAGAGTCCCTGGTTCAATTCTGGCCAAGGGCATGTACCTCAGTTGAAGGCTTGAGTATGTGGGAAGCAAGCAATCAATGTGTGTCTCTCTCTGTATCTCCCCATTCCTTCCACTCTGTCTAAAAATCAATGAAAAAAATTCTCCTGTAAGGATTAACAAAGAGGAGGAGGGGGGAAAGAAATAAGGAAGAAGTCTAGATCAGTGTTTTCTAAAAAGCAGAGTCATTAACAAAACCAGGAAGGTCTCAGGAAGGAGTTGATTTGTCCTGAAATTATGGTTGATTTGTGGTGGATTCTAATTGACTATGTTCAGTTGGAGGTATTCAGAGCAGAACTGTCTTGCAGGCAGGTGGAAATGGGGGAAAAAAATCAAAATCAAATAGAAATCCTGGGATTCCATAAATAGGGTAACTGAAACCATGAGCAAGTTTCCATTCAGAGATCCCCTACTGCCCCTTCCTTTCCTGATGGCTCAAGATTTGGAGAGGGCAAGGACATGACATAGGATATGCTTGAATGTGCAAGAAGCCTAATTCTCTCCAGCAAATCACTAATCTATTCTGACTGTATGCCTAGGGAGGGTGTTTTCCAACCTCTCTTCATTTAGGGAAGAGTTTTTCTTACTGCCCCTTTGAACTTATTTGTGTTTCATAGTGAGCTAGTTGCTTTTTCCTGTTTTCTCATTTCATGGTTGATACACTTGAAATACTTCTTTTTTTACTCAAGGAGAACAAACACCAAAAAAATTTGAAGAAGTCAAAACAATCAATCATGAAATATTAAAACAGGAACATGTGTGAAAGTCAACACAGCTCTCTGCACTTTTCCCTAGGGAATTATGGACTTATCAGTGATAGTCTAACACTTAGCGTTGGCTGAAGGTCTCCTAAAAAACAGTGTGGATGAGAGCAGGCCAAAGGACTTGGGAACAGTGCTGAAGGTAATTGATTATCAGGAAAAGTTTCGGAGATGAGTATTTGCACAACTTTTAAGTGTGTGATGTAGACCAGATCACAGTATACAAGATTAAAAAGAGACAGGTGAGCTAGGAAGCTCTGAAAGTGGACCCTGAGATTGTAAATATTAAAAAGACACATGAAAGATACTGCAGAAGTAGCATTGATAATGTTTAACAACATTTTAGATAAGAGGAAGGCACTGTAGGAAGCATGAATCGAAGGCTGCCACATATTTTTAAACCTGGGTGGCTGAAGAATGGTGAACAATTAAACATGTCAGGAAAGCTGGCAGGAGAAGATGAAAATTTGCTCTTTGTTCCTGGGAAAGGAGGCCTTTGAACATGAATGTTAGAACCTGGTAAGTACATGAAGAGAGAGGGGTGATGGTTATGAAGTGAAGGTTGGGGAAAGCGGGAAGGCTTGGGTGGATCTTTGTGTTGGATTTGAACAGAAGGATGTCTCTCTTTGCTGACACAATAACTATCTAAGCCACCAATGGGCTCCACGCTCTCGTATAGGAAGGAAGTTTCCTGGGTCCAACTTGTAGGAAGTGTCCTTACAAGAGACAGAGCATCTGTGGTGAGCCATTGCCCCAATGGAAACAACACATACATACCAGAGGTCACTGCCTCAAGATCACCTGGGGCGTGTGTGCCTGCAAGGAGTGGAAGCTCTTAGAAAACTGTAGGCCCTTTATTCAAAGCGTATAGCTTCTTCTAATATTGCCTGAGTACTTCTTTTATGCAATTTTTATTTTGATTTTTATTTTTAGACAATTTAAGACTCCCCACGAAGTGCTTGCCATCCCCCCGCCCCCCAAAACAAAAAAAAACACAAAAAACACAAAACAAAACAAATGTCTGCTAATATCACTGCAATAGTTCAAGAAAAGTGCAGGCTTTGCTCTCCTCTCAAAATATCTGTAAGGGCCAACCTTCTGCATGTTACCTTGCTGTTTCATTGAAAAACTGATTGGTTTGTTTGGGGAAAGGCTGTCCCTTTTTATTGTTGTTGTTAGTCTTTTAAGCTTTGTCCTATACCCACAAGGGGTCTAGCAAATGGGACCACCCTTGACAATAGTTTGTGGTTACATTAATTGTTGGATGGCACTACTTATTATGACCTCTATATTTTGGGTGACTGAAGTAAATCCTCCATTGTTCTATGGCTATAATCCCCAGCTCCTCAAAAAATGAACAGCCTATACCAAAACAAAGCAAAAACCCACAAAAAAGCAGTTAAACTCACGAAATCCTATATGACCAGTTTTTTATTTTATTTTATTTTTATTGATATCAGAGAGGAAGGGAAAGGGGGAGAGATATAGAAACATCAATGATGAGGGAGAATCACCGATTGGCTGCCTCCTGCACCCCCCCGTCTCCCCGGCACTGGAGATCAAGCCCACAACCCAGGCATGTGCCCTTGACCAGAATCAAACCAGGGACCCTTCAGTCCACAGGCTGACACTCTATCCACTGAGCCAAACTGGCTAGGGCCCTATATGACCAGTTTTACACAACTAATTAGTCATCAGTTGTTGTAATACATTCAATTGGTATTATTACGTAGAATTTTTAGTTTGTAATTTACTTTGTAGCCCTTATTTATAATGAGCACTTTTATGAATTGTGCTAATAAAGCTGATCCTGATTTGATTTTTTTTTTAGTTATACTCAATTTACTTTATTCTCTAGCTCTTTTGAAAAATCATCGTTTAAGTGAATAATGTCAGAATTCTTATCCTCATAATTTACTACAACCAAGGTCTGTATCTTTACCCCCCTTTAAAAGCAGTGGTTGATGTGGTTATTTTAAAAATAACCCATTACTTAATTGAACTAATCAGATGGTGTTGTTAGCTAAAGGCACTTGTCTACTTCCCAAGGAGGATTTATCATCAGGCCAAAGAAAACCATTCCATTTTATAGTAACGAATACCTTCTATTATCTTCTCCACTCATTTTTTTACTTGTATTATGAATTTCTGGAAGGTTTCCCAATTTAGTAACAATCCCCAGCTCTACTACCACTCAAAACATGTAAATCTTTACTTCTATGTGCCTTTGCCTTTTTCCCTTAAAAAAAGTAGCTTTTATGATGAGACAAATAGACAAATAGCCTCCCGAAGAGGGAGATTAAGGAAAACCCATCTCTATTTGTTGCATCCAGCCACTCCACAACCAGTCACCTTGTCACCAGTAATTATTATGTGGCAGCTCTCATTTTGGAAGGTACCAGGGAATGGAATCACACCGATCCATCTCTCACACCGTCAGCATGTCAATGAAAATGAGTGAAATTGCAGGGGGGAAACATCCTGTGTCTAAAACAAAACAAACAAAGCACACAGGGTCCCTGAGAGGGTTTTTATCAGCACAAACAGTATCAGTTTGGCTCACTGAATTAGGAATAAAGGGCTTCTTGTTCTTGGTCGGTGTGTCATAACAGCGGAATATACTGCCACATGCCAGGTGGTGCTGGTGACAGCACTTTAAAAATATAGGTTCTCTCTTAGACTGAAAAACCCTATTTTCACTTGAGACTTATGTTATCTTCATATATTTTGCCTCTTCATGGAGATTAACATGCTCACCTACTCCTCCTAACACTCAGCATTCCCTGCTCTTATGTGAATCTGGCCCAACTCAAAGGGGCTAAAGCAAAGGGAATTTTTTGCACACCACCCTTCTCAAAAAGTCACTCACATAGTTCATGAAAAGCCCACTACTGGAGTTTGTCTTATACTTTAATATATATATTTTACTGGTTTCAGAGAGGAAGGGAGAGGGAGAGATAGAAACATCAATGATGAGAGAGAATCATTGATTTGCTGCCTCCTGCATGCAAGGGATCAAGTTTGCAACCCAGACATATGATGGTGCATGCAACCCCAGGTATTTATCTCATAACCAGTCATCCTCACACCTGCATTTCATTGGCTTGAGCCCCAGGCCCCTCTCTGAAACAGTTGCTCCAACTGGATTGCCTGGTGTGCATCTAGTTGACCAGACACAGGCCATTTGTCAAAACTTGAGATGAAAGTAAAAGAGAGATGGTTTCCCATTGGAAAACCAGAGTGCTGTTATTGGTATATGGGTGAATAGATGCCAAACACACAGCTCAAATGTCAACAATCTATGAGCCTTTGAAATGCTTTAACCGGTGGCTTCTCTTGACTTCCGTTGTGAAGAAAGCCCCTTTCAGTCCTTGAGCAGAGCAAATCCCTCACTGCGAGACGTTCGTAGCACTCAGATGGGTTCGGGCCATCGCCTTTATTACACTGTCACATTACTATTCCCTAAGACATCCTTCTCTCCCATGGAACTTGGAGATCAAGGAAGACAGAAAAAATAGTACCTTTCTTTTCCTCTTGTACAGACTCAGACAGTGCTCCCATAGTAGGGGCTCAATGCATGTTTTCGGCAAATGACCTAGTTGGTTTTCATATATTTAGACCATGGGACTTTGGTTGTCATTTTATTTTCTTGTAATGAATTCAGGCTTTTCTTCTCCTGAGAAGACTGGGCTGATGGTTTTTACTTCTGTCTATTTGCAACCAGTAGATCACTAAGAAAAACCTTACATCATCTCCTCCACAAAGTCTTTCTTATAGATTATTGCCTTTTTATTAAGTTTTTCAATGAATAATATCATTCTTGCTATTTCAGCACCATTTTATGTGTGTTTATAGTATGTGCAATCAACTACATTGAAATACCATAGTATACCTCATGTCTTTCTCTAACTTTTGGAGTCATTACATTAATGCTTTGATAACATATGGCACATTGAAAAGTATAAAATACTAAATATGTGTTAGTGACATAAACTAAAATACCATTAGTGAAAACTAAAATACCAGTATTCAAAGGTGCATATAGGTGACATCTCTTCATTTCCTAATTTTCTACCACAGTTATCATTCATGTATGCAGTTAGAAAAATGTAAGTTTTTTTAAAAAAAAATCCAAGGGGATAATTTGGTTTTATATTATTCATGTTTACTCTAATATTATAATTTTGACATTATCAGTTATTTTAGGGCATGTGTGTGTGTGTGTGTGTGAGAGAGAGAGAGAGAGAGAGAGATTATATAAGATTTCTAAAGATAAACTAACAACTTCTGGTCATAGGTATTTCAAAATCTGAATTATTGGCATTTCAAAATTTTGTTTGGTTAATCCTCACCTGGGAATATGTTTTCCTTTTTTTATTTTGGAGAGAGAGTAGAAGGTAAAAAGAGAGTGTGTGGAGAGTGGGGGGAGAGAGAGAGCGAGAGAGAAACATCAAAGTATCCACGTGTGAGAGACACATTGATTGGTTGCTCCCCACACATGCCCAGACTGGTCCAGGGATCAAATCTACAACCAAGGTATGTGCCCTTGACAGGGAATCAAACCCAGGACTCTTTGGTGCGAGGATGAGGGGGAGAGTGGAGGGTGGGCACAACACTCTAACCACTTAGCAACACTGACCCGGGGTAGTGTTTCATGTTAATAATAATATTTGCTCTTGGATTTACTATTGTATTAATTTCCATTCAAAATTCAGTAGGTAACAATCTCTTTTCCTATAACTCTTCAAAGTTAAGGAATAGCCTTTAAATAATATTGTGATTATCTAAAAATATTATGTCATAACACAATGGAGAAATAAAAGACCTAAAAATTAGATGACGTTTTCCTAAACTCTGGGTTAACTATTAGACAAATAAAGGATCAACATTTGGGGACTCTTAGTGAAGTGCCCTTTAAAATTCAATTTTGATCAAAGGGAGATCTACATGCTGTAGAATAATACATGTGTAGGTAAAATAAATTTATATTCTACTCAGACATGCTATTTATATTCTTGATTGACTAAATCAAAGAATAGGAGAATCAAATGGTCATGTCTAAATTCTTCTGGATAAATATGCAGTTGAGAATCCCAGAGCTCTGTGAAAGTTAATATAAGAGAGACAGTTTATACAGTACAAAGTTAATGGTCTGTGCTCAAACTAGCTGTTTTGACTATATGAATGTCTCAAAAGGGCTTATAACATTATTGGAAAACTGTACTGGTTGTCTCTCAATTGTCTGGTTCTGAGCAGAACACAATAACTATTATCAGAGACCAAAAATATGTAGATGAAATTGATAGAGAATTTGTCATGTGAAATGATAATGGTGGGATCAAGAGACAATGATGGCTATGTTGGATTCAGTGGACAACTGACTCTTGAGTTGGGTCAAAGGCATCTGTAATAGTTTACCAGTGGGCAAGGGCAGGGTGGAGGGCATGCAAGGGGAGCTTTATGATTTCCAATAGAATATCTGATATTGAAAGTTCTGAATTGTGCTCTACCTATTGCATGAAGTTGAACAGCTATATTTATAATAGTAAATAAAGTAAAATTAAAATGATTTTACATTGGTTATTTGAGTTTTGGAGAATGTGTATTTAACCTAACAAATTTTGTTTTATTTTAACAAGTTAAAGTCTCTTTGTTTCACTAAAATTTATCAATGAATCCAACGTCTTAAAATATTTTGAAACATCTTAAATTTATAATGATAAAAATCACAAATCATCCTTAAACTGTTCTTAGCTTTTATATGCTACAGCAACTAAAAATGCTTTTAAATTATTTAGCAGTTATCTCAAGTTATTTAAATATACTTTTAAATATAAGGGTCAGCATTTAAGATACAGATGGACATTTTTTACTGTAAATATAATATTTCACTCATTTCTGATTCTGATATATTTTTTTTTTAACGGGCAGATCTTGAGACACATTACCAGCATAAGCTTTGTACTAAGATTATAAAACTTGGTTTAGCTGGCATCTGTAGACTCTAAGGCCAAAGAGAGATTAGGTAATAGTACAAATCTTTCTTTGTTCTTAATCATTTTCTTAGTGAAGTTAAAGAAATATAGGAGTGTTCAGTAATGAAAAAGTTGTACTTTAAATGAATTGTTCTTTATGAATGACACTGCTTTCAATGTACTAACTTATTACTTTTTTAAAGGAATGTTGGAATCAAGGCTTAAAGTGCTGTTTTGCATACTAATGGGCTATGACCTTTTTGAAGCATGTATTAGAACCATGTTTTCCCTACTCTCAATGCTTCCTTCCATGTGGCTGGCTATCAGTTAGTACAATATGTCTCACTTCTCTTTGCCTCTTTACTCTATCTCCAGGAGGTGAAGAGACATTCTAACTGGTAAGGCTATAAATAAATAAATAAATAAATAAATAAATAAATAAATAAATAAAATACTTGGTATGCTTTTCCCAGCCCCTCTTGTCAATCAAGGTAATATCCCAAGAGAATCAAGCTTTTTTGTCTGCTCTCCTTACCATATTTCCAATGGGGGCCAGCCTCTGACTGGGGGTAAGAGGGGGTTAGATGCCTTGCCCAGGGCTACCTGCTACTGAGTGAACAGCTCTTTTGTTCTGATGGTCATTGTCAGGAGGACCATTGGCCCACAGACAGATTCAGCTACTTGCCCACAGCGTGGGATCAGATTTATGAGAAATACAAATACCTATTGTCTCTATATGATTGATTTACTCGCTGATCACAACTTTTAATTGATTCAGAATTCTGGCAGAAGCAGGGGAGCTTTTTATTTGCTCTCCTCAAACGCCTCCAATAGGGTTGACTAAAAGGATCTGTCTTATTTTATAGTCCCAGAGGCAGACCACAAAGCCAAGGTTATGGAGGAAAGTGAGGAAGGTAAATGAGGAAAGTGAGAAAGGAAAGGAGGTGAATAAGAACCCTAATACTTTTGGTAACACTAGGGAGCAATTTGAAGATGGCATACTCCAGACTAAAAGGGCTGAAAAACGTGATTTCCTAACAAGAAGTTGAAGCCAGAAAACTGAGATGAATCAGAACTCTTCACTGTTCCTGGGACTGGAAGGAGCTATTTCCAAGGAGGACAATATGAGAGGACTCTTAAAGAAGGGCGGTTTTGCAGCTTTGTTCCCTAAATATATAGAGGCTTATTTGAAGGAGTGATGGCCACTGGCACAGAAAGTGTTGAATGAACAAGCATTGGAACTCTTAATAAACTGTTACATTATTTCAGGGAAAACACAGTTTCAGCCATTTGACCTTTTAGTGCCTTGAAATAATTCAAGCACAAAAGTGGGAATCAACTCAAGAAACCTAACAAAAACTAAGAAAGAGTACACACTGTTCCCATCACCACAACCAGAAAGTCAGATTAATAAAAAAATAAAATTAAAAAAGGCTAGTAGTGAATACTTTCTGAAGGAAAGCCACAAAAAATATGACAGAAAATGGAAGCAATAAGGGCTAAGTAAGTGGAAGCTCTAGATAACAGACAAGGGGGGAGAACAAAGATTTTATTCCACCTAAAGAAAAACGAGTTGTGAAACCTGCGAAAGCGTCTGCTAAACTGAAATTGATGTGGCTGCCATCAAGAAAAAGATGAAGAAAGCAAAGATTAAGAAACTGGAGCTTTTACGGCTGAAGAAGTTACGCTTGAAATAGAAGCAGATCAAAAGAAAAAGAAGGAAAAAGAAGGAATATGCACTAAACAACCCTGAACTAGAATTTATGAAAAGTATTTCCTTTTGTAAAAGGAAATGTATAAGAAGTAATACTCTTTTTTTCTGAGTTTGTTTTGTTGTTCATAACAGTGTTTATCTATGCAGCTGTTCTTCAGAAATATAAATTACTAGAGGCCTGGTGCATGAATTTGTGCAAGGGTGGGGTCCCTCAGGGTGGCCTGCGGAGATCGGACCCCAGCTTGCAACCCCAGCCTCGCAGCCCCGCACCCGACCTGG
>NW_006383012.1:291275-291772 GCF_000327345.1 Myotis davidii | reverse complement strand
CTCCACCATCTCATCCTGCCTGGAGGACAGTTGGGGCCAGGCCCCCACACCTGGCTCCCTCAGCACCTGGGAGCTGGGCAGTGGCCCCACTCCCCACCGCTGCCACTGGTCACCATTGGCGGGTGATCAGGCCCCCACTTGCACCTGACTTGACCTGGCACTACCCGCTCTCCTGCTCCATATCCCACTGCGGTCCTGCCCTCCTCAGGGCCCATCAGGGTTGGCAGCAGCTCCACTGCCACTTGCTGCCAGTGCCGCTTCGCTGACGCCTCCCATGTTCTGTGCCACCCCCGGTTCGTCAGCGCATGTCATAGCGAGTGGTCAAACTCCAGGTGGAACTCCTGGTGGAAAGATTGCCCAACGGGACAGTTTGCATATTAGGCTTTTATTATATAGGATTGTATTAAAAATAAGAGCATCTTATTAAGCCAGTTCCTGTGAAGGCCATCTGGAGTTTTATCCAGCCTGGATCCCTGGAAACAGTATAGAACATTGCT
>NW_006383012.1:286162-286692 GCF_000327345.1 Myotis davidii | reverse complement strand
AAAGAAATATTTTACTCGGAAGTTCCTATCGACAGAGCTTTTAGAGAATGCAGTAATATTTCCTTCAAGAAACATGAGCTTTAGCTTGAACACTATAGTACAAATCTTTATAAATACAGTATAACCAGCTAATGATCTAAATGTTTGCTAATAAGGTAATGGTTATTTAAATTTTTGAATAGATCTTTATATATTTTCTAGAGGCCTGGTGATTCATGCATGGGTGGGGTCCCTCAGGGTGGCCTGCGGAGATCGGACCCCAGCTTGCAACCCCAGCCTCGCAGCCCCGCAGCCCGACCTGGCACCCGCCTTGGCCTGGTGCTTCCCCCTCACCTGCTCCACCATCTCATCCTGCCTGCAGGTCGGTTGGGGCCAGGCCCCCCCACCTGGCTCCCTCAGCACCTGGGAGCTGGGCAGCGGCCCCACTCCCCACCGCTGCCACTGGTCACCATCGGCGGGTGATCAGGCCCCCACTTGCACCTGCCTTGACCTGGCACTACCCGCTCACCTGCTCCATATCCCACTGCGGT
>NW_006383012.1:271604-285578 GCF_000327345.1 Myotis davidii | reverse complement strand
TTAAAAATAAGAGCATCTTATTAAGCCAGTTCCTGTGAAGGCCATCTGGAGTTTTATCCAGCCTGGATCCCTGGAAACAGTATAGCATATTGCTGCAGAGTCGTCCCCCCAGAGGTGAAGAACTTGAACAGCTTATGCACTGACTTCCATCAGTCATGATTTGGAAGCTTCTACTGTAGGCACCAATTCTCTGACACTTTGGGCCTGTAGTGCACATGGCGGAGAGGCTCTGGAGCCACAGAAAGCACAGATATTTGTGGGCTGGCAGTTGAAATTTTAGCCCACATGCACTGAAATAAAAGAGAGCAAGGTGATGTGTGTGGGGCCCAACAGCGTCTGGGCTAGAGCAGGACATGAAGGCTTTATTAGGGAAAGTTGTGTAGTGGGCATTGAATACCTGTGGTGTAACAGAATCTCAATAGTTCTGTCACTGAGATTCCCTAAAAGTCATCTGCTTATGTGACAGACACTCTTACATTGATTGCTATACCATGTCTCTGCTTTAAAGAACCAACGTACACCATTTGGACAACTCTTTGTGAAGTCTAGTGGCTATCCTTATTGAACTAACATTGAATGCTCGCCAAGGGTCAGTTACACTATCAGTTACCTTTCCTATATATTTTGGCATTCAAAATTCAAAATTCTCCTGTGTATTATATCTGTAAGCCAGTGTGAAATCAGATTTTGAAGTCAAGCAGAATTAGGTTTAGATGCTATCTATGCTATTGAATAGCGACTGTCTCTGGTCATACACTCCATCCACTGAGGCAAACCAGTTTCGGCACTGGTCAAATTATTTTAATGTCCCTGACCTTTAGGCTCCATCCACTGAGCCAAACCGGTTTCGGCACTGGTCAAATTATTTTAATGTCTCTGACCTTTAGGTTACCAACTTACATGATACAGATAATATTAAACACCCAACAGATCTGACAATTAAATGAAGTAATGTACATACAACACAAGCAAGGAGCCTGGCATATAGCAGACATGGAATATTACACAAGTAGACATTTAAAGATCACACAGGCAGTAAGTGTTGGAGCTAAAATTAAATCCAGATGCCTGACACTAAATGAAGTAGTCTTTCCATTGCACCAGTCAAGATAATATTAAACACCCAACAGATCTGACAATTCAATGAAGTAATGTACATACAACACAAGCAAGGAGCCTGGCATATAGCAGACATGGAATATTACACAAGTAGACATTTAAAGATCACACAGGCAGTAAGTGTTGGAGCTAAAATTAAAGCCAGATGCCTGACACTAAACGAAGTAGTCCTTCCATTGCCCCAGTCATCAGTGGGAATCTGTGCCCTGCTTTTTTTTGTTAGCTGCCATTGTATTGGTGACTGTAACTGTGGTCTCTGAAGAATGAAGTAGAAACCTCCTGTTGAGATCTATTATAATCCGATTTATGTTTCATAGGCTTAAATTGCTAATTAAGTGATTTAAACACAAACATCATATTTGAATCTGAGCTTTGTTGAAGTGCTTTTTCACTGTAAGTATTTTGCAATGGAGCTGGCAAATATTTAACCCTATCAATAACACTTGCATTTTATTAAAATGGTAAGCTAGAAATTTGGGTTTGAATTCTTTTCTATCATTTCTCAGCCACATTTGTACCTCAGTATCTATATTTATAAGCTGGGTCTTTATCTAGAGAAAAATATGAAGCCATTGAGGGTTTGGGGGGGGGGGCAGGATGAGATTTGCATTTTAGGAAGCACATCCTGGTTGTTGGAGGAAAACAGATTGTAAGGAGCAAAGGTGAAGATGGTGGGACTAGTGAGGCAGCTGCTGATGCCATGGAGCGAGAGTCTGTGAGTTGGACTAGGGCAGCCCTCTTTGCCCTTGGCCGTTTGCCTTTGCCCTTGGTCTGTCTGGAGCTGTGTCTCAGCTACATGGAGACTTGTGGAACCAAGCAATCATTCAGCTAGTGTTCCTTTCAGGGCACTTACTGAATCCCAACCCATTTTCTCTGAAGAATCTCTGTTGTGTGTGCGTGTGTATGCGTATATGTGTGCACTTACACATGTGTGCATATCCTTGTTTTCTTGAAATTGCCACAGTTTTACCAATTTCAGCAGCTTCCCTGAATCCTAGAGCTTGAAGCTGCTGGTGCCAGGGTCCTGCTTCAAGATGTGATCTGTGGGTAAGTGACATGGGAATGCCAACTCATGGCGTCTGCCTTCAGGACCACTTGGGTGGAAGCTCTGATGGGAGGATGTGGCACCTGATGTAGGTGTGATCTCTCTCTGTGGCTCTGCTGTCCCACACACCCACCTGGGCCAGGGGCCTTTCCTCCTTCCTGGAGGGTGGAAAGATGTGGTCTCCAATTTGCCACTTTTTACTTTCCTGGTTCGGCAACAACTGCCTTTATGTTTGGCTTCTCCAACCCAAGGGAAAGATGGGTGTCAGGGCTGTTCAATCTGAGACACTCCCATCACCCCCACCCTCAAGGACAGGATGAAGGGCACCAGTAGAGTATTTCTGTATCTGAGGCAGGAAATGGGTTTTGATGAGAAAGAGAAAATAACAAGGACTAGAAATAGGGCATCCCCTTTTCCCAGACTTACTTGCCAAAATATTTGCTGTGGGAATGATAAAGAAATAGAGCCTTGACCTGATTCCTTGCATGGCAACAATTTATTCTAAATAATTAAATGAGAGCTATGTATACCAAAACCTGTCCAATGAGAAATAGAAGGTGAATAAGGAGATGGTGACAGATAATCTTACATCAATTGCAGTATTGCTATGCCCTTCTGGCCAAGTTATTCAACCTGTTTAATTCTGAAACAAGTGTCTATACATTAGGAAACTTATGTTTCTCACCTTCAAGGTTGAACTCTGTTAGTGTATCCAGTCCAACCTGAACCTTAACTCCAATTTTGGGTGGTCTCCATTGACACATGCCAATCATGAGCCAAGGCTGGGAATCTCCTCCATGGACTATTTGGGGAACTTCATAATGGTCACAGAATGCTCAAAGACAGTGCTAGTTGGCAAGCTGCCACACCTATGGAACTTAGAGGACCTCTAAGGGTAGTTGTCTAAATCCAGAAGCCAGCCTAACAACATCTTGTCTTCAAACCCTTTGTACAGTTGCATGAAATGAATTTATTGCAATGTGTATGGGAATCACAGATGATGCTCTGAGAGTTCGAAGGAACATTTTAACTGATCTGAAGTAAGAATACTCCAGAGGTGGAACTCTGACGGGGGAAGGCTCTCTTGGCACTTAAGGAGTTAACAGAACTTTGGTTCAGTGTTATAAGGTCAGTCTGTACTTAAGTCTACTAGTCAGACCACCAGAGATTAGAGAGAAATAGACCTCTGTAGTCAGAGCTTGAAGCAAAGTCTATATTGATTTGGTCATTGTCTTGTCTGAATTCATGCTGCCTCCTAAAGCAGTGCTTCAAAAGCATCTTCTCTGTGTGATCTTGCACACCTAAATGAGTAGGTGGGAAGGCATCAAGAAGTTCATAGAAGTCCCCTAGCCAGTTTTGCTCAGTGGATAGAGCATCGGCCTGCGGACTGAAGGGTCCCAGGTTTGATTCTGGTCAAGAGCACATGCCTGGGTTGCGGGCTTCATCCCCAGTGGGGGGTGTGCAGGAAGCAGCCAATCAATGATTCTCTCTCATCATTGATGTTTCTATCTCTCTCTACCTCTTCCTTCCTCTCTGAAATCAATAAAGAATTTTTTTTTAAAAAAATAAAAAGTTCATAAGAGCAACAAGAGGAGGCTAAGACCTCTAAACCCAAGCTTGGTCATCTGCTAGCTCTTTTGTGGTCTGACTTTGTTCTTCAATGGTGGTTCATTTATGTTGATTCTTATGTTAATTCACAATTAAAATGTATCATATTGAATAGACCAGGTCATTGTTTTAATATTCTCTTGTGCTCTAAAACCTCTTCCTGAGTAATACCATCTTCTTTTATCTATTGTTTCACGTAAGGCCAGTTTCTTGTGGGAATCAAAATAATCAATTTTAAAATGACCCAAATGAAATCATGGATTTATATGCACTAATGTCAGGATTTGGCCTAATGCGTGCATCTGTAATGCAGATGGTAGCTCTATGGGAGGGACCTTCCCCTGAAACCATCTGTCAAATCTCTGTGGGAAGAACATTACTGCAGCTATGGAGTCTCTGGCTTTTTATACCTTTATATGTACTAGTGTGGCTTAAATGATAGGTACTTGAGCCTTGATAAGCTAAAGGGTAGTCATTTATAATTATTTAACCAACATCACGTGGTAAACTCAACAATAGCCCCGTATCCACAAAGTAACCAACACCATGTGGAAATGTTATGTTCAAAAAGAAAAAACAACAACACACTTCTATTTCACTGAACTAGCTTTTCTGTAAGGGTTGGGTCTATTTACATCATCATTGGCTAGCCTTTCCGGCCATAATACTCTTGCAGAAAATCTCAGGGCAGAGCATTTAATCCCTGAACATGTTCTTTTGTGGATTTAATGAAATAATCAAGAATAGGAAGTGTTTTGGATGCATTCCAAGCAGTTTCAATAAAAGGCAAGCAGGGAAGTATTTATGATACAGTGATATTAACATGATTACTTTTGAATGGCTATAATCAACAGAGACACAGTAAAATCTGTGGTACTTTGGAGGAAAAAAATGTGTTTCACCTCTTGTGTTTCTATCACTTTTCCAACATGTTTGTCATGGAGCTGAGGTACCAACTAGACCCATGCTTTCCAGAGTCAGCTGGTTTGGGAAAATCATTCAGCCAGGATTAGTATAACCAGATAATGAATAACCTATACCTCAGGGTGCAGAAGAATCCAGGATCCAAATTATACCCTGTGTTTTTATGTGTTTTCTTATTTGTTTGTTTCAAAGTGTGGTGGTAACTTGGTTGCAAAGTCTTTTAAAAAATATATTTTCATTGATTTTAGAGAAAGAGGAAGGGAGAGAGTAAGAGAGAAACATTGATGTGAGAGAGAAACATTGATTGGCTGCCTCCTATATGCACCCTGACTGGGGAATGAACCTACAACCTGAACATGTGTCCTGGCTGGGAATCAAACCAGCAACCTTTCAGTGCACAGGATGATGCCCAACCAAACTAGGCCACATTGGTCAGAGCTTGGTTGCAAATTCTTAACACATTTTCTTCAGAATGATAGATCCTATATCAGGTCAGGACCCAATATGATTTAACTTATAGTACAACAATGCATATAATACTGGGTTGGAGATAAGTCTTTGATTCAACGAATGAATGCAAGGAAAGAAGAGGGAATAAGCAGAGAGGATGAGGTGAAAGTTAAGAAGAAAGAAGATGGAAAGCAGGTAAAAAAAAAAGAAAGCACTCAAAGGGAGAGTATAAAAAGAAGGGAGTGTAGTAATTTCTGCGTCATTCGAGAGCAGATGGATGACCCTAAATTGAATAAGGTTTATATTGGAAGCATCCTTTCTTTCTATATATCTCCTATCTTCTGCTTATCACCCAGGCTTTTCATGTCCCTAAACTTCCAACTGTCATGCTTCACCCTTGACTACCATAATACTCTTCAGGCCATATGATACTTTATACCCCAGTAGTTTATACCCGACATGTTCCATCTCCTGGTCTTGTCTATTTGTAAAAAAAAAAAAAAAAAAAGTAAACTAAACTATTTTACCCAAAATTCAGAGCTCCTGATAGAATGAGAACATACCCAAAGGCACTTCTGTTTTCAAAACTATTTTTATTTAATTCAAAGTGTATTTAATCAATGGAATTTCAGATAGTCTCCTCTCAGGAGACTGTTCACAAGCTCCCTGTCCTTGCCATTCAATACTTCACCCAAATAATCTCTGAAAATTCCAAGGTTTTGCAAGAGGATCTCTATGTTATTTCTAAAATTTTCTTTTTCTGTCTCTTACTGGACTATTAATACTGTTAAAGTTGGGACAGTGTTAAGTCATCTGTGTACTGCTTTACCCTTCTCCCCTCCATCTTCTAGACTTAATCTGACAACAGTGTTCAATACCCAATAATCTTCAAATGTGTAATGCAGCTTTTTTCTACTTTCCTTTAAGGGTCAGTGTATTCAAAATATTTTTATATTGTGTTCAATTATTATTATTTCGATCTTTTAAAAATTAATTTCAGTGAGGAAGGGAGTGGGAGAGAGAGAGGGAAACATCAATGGTGAGAGAGAATCATTGATCAGCTGCTTCCTGCACACACCCCATTGGGGATCGAGCCTACAACTTGGGCATGTGCCCTGGCCAGGAATCGAACCATGACCTCCTGGTTCATAGGTTGAAGCTCAACCACAGAGCCACAGCTGGCAGGGCAAGAACCCAATATTTTTCTTTCCTTCTCTTAAAAATAGAAAGTCATGGTTGTTGCATTTATCTATGATTTTAAAAGGGAGGCTTCCAATGAAAATATATGAGAACATAGGGCTCTGCTTTTATATAGCCTGGGCCATTTCCCCCAATGTAGCATTGAATCACTTGAATTCCACTCACAAATTGAAACCAACTTTGTCTTCTCTTCAAAATAAAGGGAACTTTATGAAGAGGTCTCTTCTAAACTATCAAAGGCATCAAGTTTTCAAAGAACTGATAGTCACTCTCACTCTCACATTTACTATAGGGATGGAAAGAGAGCATTCCAGTCATTGCAAAGATCTGCGTCCTGAAATGATACTGAAGGGATTCAATAAAGATGGTGATAAAAAGACCATGACACTGAAACTCAGAGGGGTTTTGATTATTTCAGCATGTGGGCTCATAGGCCCCAAATTCAGCAAGATGAGCATTAGCATAATGTAATGATACCAGAATTAAGGAACCAGGGCACCGAGAAGAGAGAAATGACTCTCCACTTAGGGAAGACAGATCTGGGTAGAAGAGGAAAGAAAGCAGAGAATATCCCTGCCAATCAGACACTGTATCTCTTAGAATTGCCCCCCATCCTTAATAGGGAATGCCTCCAAGGCAGGAGTGTTAGAAATGCCAAAATAGTTCATAGCTCGTTCCCTGGGTGTCAGGATATGTTCTTTCCTTATACAACTCAGACACCTTAGGGAAAATGGAACTTTTTTAAAAAGGACAAATTAAGTTCCATATGTTAGTGAAGCAATAACGATGCCAGGTTGTCCGAATTTTAAAATGTGTGTGGAAGGATGGAAGACTTTTGCTTCACAATAACTGAAATCTGGGTGACATTGTTGGATGCTAATTGCCTCTTCAGAGTTGAATAAGCGGCTTGTTAAAATAGATTTATTTGGATTTAAAACACAATCCAAGAGCAGGTAACTGCAAGTGATGGGCTCTAAAAGGAGGTGCCGTTAAGAGAAGCAGATTGTTGTTCATGGTGGGGCTCCATAAACTAGGCATGAAGAGGTGATGATCAATTACAAGCCTTAAACAATTGAGTCATGTCCTGGGAGAAAAATGAGACTTTCTAAGGTAGCTTTGAGATCTTAATAAGGAATTTATACTTATTTCAAGCCGAATCTGACTACTTTTCTTTAAAAACATATTGACGTTATGTGGTTCTTTGAATATTCTTATCAAGTTTTCTCCTTACTAATTGTTTTCCAGAATAAACTAAGTATGAAAAACATTAAATGTACGTGGTTCTTTGACTATTCTTACCAAGTTTTCTCTTTACTGATAAATTTACAGTGATGGTCAAGGGGGTGGGGATAAGATCTTCATATTCTTGTCATTTTCAAGCATTATCACACTGTAATGCACTTTATTTCAAAGAAGGGAATGTGATAAATGGTATTTACGTTGTTCCTAGGGTGATTATGGATCATGATGCAGTGGGCCCATCAGATCTTCATAGGGGTTATCTCAGCATGCAATATGTTTGGAACGATGCTGAAAAATCTACAATAGCCTCCTGCAAGGCCTGGCAGTAGAGACTAGAAAATGAAATCAAGAGAAAGCTCTATTTTTTTTTTTTATCATCAAAGTATCTCTCTCTTTATGTTCTTTCTTTTCTTATTCTGGAGGATGAGGCACTTGGGAAAATTCATTCCATCATGTGTATGCAGTTCTTGCACCAGAATGAATGTGCAATGCAGACTTCTGGCAGCTTCCTCTGCGATGCACTAAAAAGATGGTCAGAATGTCCCCAAAGATTTCACAGGCTGGATAAAACATAGAGGGCAGTAATCTGGAGCTCAGTTTGCCTTGCAGGTTTTGCATCTTTTTGTCTTGTGAGTGGTATGGTCTTGTAAGACCCAGGGTGGAATCATCATTCTCTCTAGCTTTTACCATGTGGTTGGAGTTAGCATGCTCCCCTCTTTCTTCTTTCCCTCCCTTTTCCCCTCCATCCACCATCAGATGATATTAAAAACAACTCTATATCAAATAATCTGGGATTTAAGATAGTACATTATTTTGTATTCTTTTGTTGTAGGTGATTGAAATGAGCAATGTTGAACTTTTCTGGAGCCCAGAGATCCTGGAAAATAGTGAAATTTATCAAATCCTCCAGTGCCTTTGTATTCTGGGAAACAGCTTACAGTAAAGAATCACCCTTCCCCACATGTCTTAGACTCATGGGTGCCCTTCATGTCTTTGGACAAGAGACAAATGACAAGGCCAGATACAGACCCTCCAAATTCCTGGATTTTCTTTTTCCTCCAAATTGAATGGCCGAAATACTTGTCCACACTGATCAAATGAAACAAAATTCTCCTTAAGCAAACTTTGTTAAGTTTCTTTCCTTCCCTCAGGACCCTGAACTTTGATCCATCTCTCAGCCTGAGTCTGCAAAGGTCTCTCTAACAGCCCTTTGAAAATAGGTTGGTCTCAGGGAAAATTTTTGCCTGATCTACTCTCCATTAAGCTACCCACCCCCACTCCCCAACATCTCTACATCAATTTTTAAAAGTGTGCTTACTCTTCTTTATACAACAACATTCTTCGTCTAACATTTCTTTATACTCATCCAAGGATAATTTTTCCATTGATTTTTAGGGAATGAAAGAGGGGGAGGAGAGGGAGAGAGAGAAACATCGATGTGAGAGGGCCAGAGATTGAACCTACAACTGAAACTTGACCATGACCCTTCAGTTGGCAAGCTGACTCTAACTGTTTAGCAAACTAACTAGTGCTCCTTGTCTAATCTTTGAGAACACTTGCATATCTCAACTCATCTCTCCCTATTGCAATAGTCTCTTCTCTACCTCCCCTTCCCTTGTAGTAATCCTTCTGAAAAGTCTCTCCTTGGTAAGCACTTTTTTTTTTTTTTTTGGATATGACAGAAACAATGCAGATAAAGTCAAAAGAAGATATGGAGCAGCTCAAGGACATAAAGAGTTTACTGAATATAGGGGTCTTGGAAAGGACAGAGTCTAGACAGAGGTGACTCATCAGCCCTATACAGTTCTTGCCCTTGGATTTTTCCTCTCATGAGACAAATTGCAGGGCTTGAGAGTCTGACTTAAGTCACCAAAGGGCATGCAGGTGCCCTGACTGGAAGTCCCACCAATGCTCTATACAGTAGAGGAAAGGTGATTTCTCAAGATAAAGCTAGGATCATGCTGCAAAAAGAAAAGGGGAAATGTTGGGCAGGTAAAGACAGTAGGGTTTACTATAAGTATGATATTTACCTAGAAGGCTCAGCACATTTAGATTTTATACAAAAAATAAAATATATGAGGGAATTACAGAATTGGGTATCTAACACATGTGGCTCTATGCCGGGTATTCCCGTGGCTAATTTGCAAAGTAGCCACTTGGTGTCACTTTAATATTTACATTTTTATTCTCTGTCAAACAGAAATGAAATATTAACCATTATAGTTATATAACATAATTCTGTCTGTATAACTTAGCATATTTTCGGAGCTCAGCCCAGGATGCAGTATCAGAGGAAGGCATTACTATGCAGCCAACCCTGCACCCCATGTGCAATCCATGTGTAATCCGCATAAAATAGATACAAAGTTCGCTAAGATTTTTTTTCTGACAATCTCCAGCTTTATAAGCAACTGTGCAGAACTATTTATCGCTGGTCTTACTATTCTATCATTTATTTTGGCAATGTACAGGCATGTGCTAAATTATGGCAGTTTTCAACCATAAAGTCCTATACACTTTCAACCATAATTTCTAGAATCTCCCCAAACATAAAGATGTTTATAGAGTTTCAATCTTGTGGAAGCCATGACTATGCTGGGCAGGCAGCCATTCATTAAGTGTCTCTCTCACTCTCTCTCTTTCTTTTTCTATAGTAGCCACAGGACTATATAAAATCATATTAGTCAACTTAAGTCAATATGAGCATGAGACCTTGGTGTATTGCTGAGAACATTACGCTCATGTGATTCTCTCCTCTGGTTTAAGGAGAGGCACTCATTTTCATAAACATACTAACATGATTATATTGCCAATGCCTCTGGTGTCACAGATCTACTTTTTTTTAATTTTTATTTTTTGGTGTCAACAGATCTTGTGAAGCCATGCATGGCTCAGTCACCTGTAATTGCTGTGGGATAAAAAAAAACCAGCTACAGATCTTCAAGAAACTTGCTCGGCCTAAATTCTCATGTCCTGGTTCTTCTCAATAGCAGGAACTACAATGCCGCCGCCTTTTGCAAGGGCAGAGGCATATCTATGAATAATAATGAAGTCAAGAAGGCAGTGTTACCTTGCAGCTAAAGGAGAGTGTTGGAGAGCTTTCCCGTAGAATGTAACGGGAGGCAGCAGTGGTACTCTTGTCATACAAGCTTCCTTGCTGCTTTGCATTCTCTCAGCAACGCGGCATCACCGTCCAACGACCGAACAAATAGCATTAGATTATCGCCAATAACTTGTTACAAGGAATGAAGGATCCTTTAATTCCCTCAACAGCACAGGTGTGCTCTCTATCAGGAGGAGTTTCCAGAACAGTGTCAGTTCCCCTGACAGAACAAGCGCCGATTGACAGGAAATGTCACAGACGGTCTTCTCAAGGCGCTAGGAGAGCTTTTATGTGTCATTATTCTCCTTTAAATACCAGACAGCTAAAGCTGGCACTCGGGTTTGTAATGAGATCAGCACCACTGATGTTTTCTGTACAGTAAGACAGGGAACACACTCTGAAAATTCCCAGAGACAAGGACCCATCATTTTTAATGAGGAACAGCCGTCACTGGTCCTGGGTGGGTACCCACTTTTTTCAGCCCTCAGCTTGATGCTGTGTGGGAGTCGTGCAATAATTAAATGAGGCAGAGTCGTCCTCTAGGAATCCGTGACCTCTCTGGGGAGGTAAAACGAAGATGCTGAAAGTAATTTACCTAAATGAACTGAATGCTAAATTGAACATAGGCAAGTGTGTGGGGTGGATGGTAAAGGGAATCCGTGTTTTGAAAGATTAGGAAGAGAAACCTGGAGGAATGAAGTATATGCTCAAGAAGAGAGGGACCCATTCCATCCTGACCACCTAACACACTGAAGGTCATGTGCTAAAACTCTGTTTATAGTGGAGGGGGGAGGGACGGGGGACCATTAAGATTACGGAGGGCAGCTGGTGAAAGGTTTACCTCCTATAATAGAATTAAACTAGTACGTCTACACACATACCGGGGTGTATGGTGTGTGGATGTACCTTCTCTTCACATTGGTCTTGGCCACGTGACTTCCTTTGGAAATGAGTTGTCAATGGATGTGATGGGAACAGAAGCTTGAAAGGTGCTGTGTAGGTAGAATTGCACTTGTGTCTTTTTTTTTTTTAATTATATTTATGGCTCAGTTGCTTAGAGTGTCATCCATCCATCAAAAGGTTGTGGGTTTGATTCCCAGTCAGGGCGGGTATGAGAAAAGGCTGGGATATCTCTCTCATACATCGATGTCTCTCTAAATCCATAAACATGTCCTCAGGTGAAGGTTAACATTTAAAAAAAGTATGTTTATTGGGGTAATGTTGGTTAATAACATACAATTTCTCTGATCTGCCTAGTACTTTTCCATCTGTCCAGACCTGAGAAGAAACGTGCATCACTCAGACCCCAGCCCAATAGCAGACTAGACCCAAGTTCAGCCGGATCCTGTTGTTTTGAACCTACTGCGCAGCAGAGCTCGGGCTAGACCTGCTCGCTAGTCCTCACCCTGGAGACCAAAGAGCAGGAGAGAAAAATGCCTCTTGTTATAAGCCCCTGAAATATTGGCTTTTTTTTCTTCTGCCTAGCAAAATCTGACTTATAAAGAAATTAAGATTGCCCTCATATGTTTTAATGTAGAGGGGAAATCATGGTTTGTGTTTAAAAAACTCTATTATTCAGTAAACAGGGTTAGTGTTTTGAAAGAAGTATAAAGTATCCTGGGGAGGCGGGGCCCCTGAGCAGGTGAGAGACCTGGGCTTTACAAGGACTTTATGGAAGTGACAGTAATATACATGCCCTGAGGGAAGGGAAGGATTTGAGCAGATTGGGGAGCGGCAAGGGAAGGAAGGAGAGAAGGTACGTGTCATGCAGGCACCTGACAGGGTTTTAAAATGAATAAAGCAAGTGTCTGACATTAAGCTCTTGATTGCCCAGACATGCGTTTCAAAGACAGCTGTCTGGAATAAACACATCGCCAGCCACACGTGTGAATACAGAGCCAGGCCACCCACCCCTGAAGTTTCCTTTGTTTTAGAGACGTCTGGCTGGTTTAGATATCTGACTGCCAGGCAGCTTGTTTTTCCTTTGCTGCTCCTATGTTTTAAATTCACCAGTAACCGTGAACCCCAGCACTCTCTTCCTCTCTCTGTGTCAACCTCACTCTGTGGACTCAGGCCCACCCCCACCGTGTACCCTCCAGGACTTGTGAGTAACATACCTTGTCTCTTTGTCTTTTCAAAGTTCCCTAAAGGCTGTTGCTGAGGCTTATTCTTCAGTCATAATCAGAACCACAGGGACTGGTCCAGCCACAGCATGGGCCCTGGAAGGGGAAGTGACTGTGGGGTCTCTCACGGAGCCCACGTGAGTGTCCCCAGGCATTCTAGCCTGTAGTGTCCATAGCACAAAACTATATCCCTGTTTACTGAGTGGTATACACTGGGGAAGGAAAGCAGTGTACGTATAAATGGGGTAGAGCATTTGGTTTCTGTTGATGCCGTAACACATTAGCACAAATCGAGTGGCTTAAAACAGTACCCTTTTATCATCTCATGCTTATGTGGGTCAGAAGTCTGGGCACATGCAGCCTCACTTAGCAGGGCACTCTGCTTGGAGTCTCACAAGGCCAACAGCAAGGCATTGGCAGGTATGTGATCCTTCCTAGAGGGCTCTGGGTATGTATCCACTTTGAGACAGCTTCAATTCCTTGCAGCAGGACTGAGGTCTCCACTTCTGTACTGTTTGTTGCCTTGGGCTGATCTTTGCTCTTAGCGGCTGCGTGTGTTCCTCCCACACTTTCCACGTGGCCTCCCCACAGCTGTGGGTGGAGTCTGTCTCATGCTTTTCAATCTCTCCTTGTTCCTCTTCTACCATATCTTTTCCTTCTTCCCCTTCTGCTTTTAAGGGTTCATGTGATTGATTACACAGCTCTCACTTGGATAATCAAGGATAATCTCCCTATTTTAAAACCAGCTGATTAGAAATTTTAATTTTTATCTGCAAAGTCTTTTCACAGTAGTCCCTACATTAGTATTTGATTGAATAACCAGGGGACAGAAATCTGGGGTGGGTTGTGGGAGATGTCTTTAGAATTCTACCTACCACATGTGGTACATTAAAAAAAAAAGGAGTTCTATTTCAATAAAATGAACGTAACCGGTAAGGGAGTATATAGAGAGAAACCTGGACAGATTAGGGCTTAAAATTAGAAAGCTTCTTATGCTAGGACAAAGGTTATGAAGAGCAAAGTAAGATTCTTGTGCACAGCAGTCATGAAATCAGAGTTATATATTAGAATTCCCTAACTTTAGGAGAAGTTTCAGGAAAGAGAAATTCCAATTTATAGGTTATTGCTATTGTACATGGTCATTTTAACAAGATTTAACT
>NW_006383012.1:268892-271510 GCF_000327345.1 Myotis davidii | reverse complement strand
TTTTTAGTAGTAAATATAGCAAGAGGGACAGATATTTAAGCCTACCAGCTTCAGATCTGAAAGACTTTGGCCCATGAGTGATTAGAATGAAAATTAAGGGAGGAGCGGTCAGAGAATTAACAGGAACAGGGAATAAGAGGCACAAGAAGAAGATGAAAGTTCAGTGGGATGGCTTCTGCCCAGCAGGCCTTTGGAAATATGGTAATATGGGGCTAGTGACACTGACTTGGCAACTATCTGCAAAGAAATAAATGCCAGTGTTTGGGGGCATCTAAGACCAGTGAGAGAGATTTGGGAGGAAATACAAAGAGACATAAATGAGTGGCTAAGAACAAAACTTTGAAGAATGTTTACATCTTGTGAATAGGAATAAGAACAATGGTTAGTGAAGGAAATAGTAATGAAAGTCATGGAAAAGATATGGGGAAATATCAGTGCCACAAAATGTGCAGAGGGGAGAATTTTGCAAAGAGGGACAGATATTTAAGCCTACCAGCTTCAGATCTGAAAGACTTTGGCCCATGAGTGATTAGAATGAAAATTAAGGGAGGAGCTTTCAGAGAATTAACAGGAACAGGGAATAAGAGGCACAAGAAGAAGATGAAGGTTCAGTGGGATGGCTTCTGCCCAGCAGGCCTTTGGAAATATGGTAATCTGGGCTAGTGATACTGACTTGGCAACCATCTGCAAAGATAGTGTTTGGGGGCATCTAAGACCAGTGAGAGAGATTTGGGAGGAAATACAAAGAGACAAAAATAACTTTGAAGAATGTTTACATCTTGTGAATAGGAATAAGAACAGTGGTTAGTGAAGGAAACAGTAATGAAAGTCATGAAAAAGATATGGGGAAATATCAGTGCCACAAAATGTGCAGAGGGGAGAATTTTACAAAGGAAGTGCTCAACAGTGATGCAAAATGAAGACAGATTAGCTTAGTCATATCTTTGGCCAGCATTAGAAGTTGACCAAAATCTGATTTGCTGTAACAGATAGAAAAAAGATCTGAGCTAAGAGCATTGATATCAACATTATAGAAAACACATGAGATTGTGCTTTTACCTGTTCCCTGCATTTGCAAAAAACCTCTTAAATATTGCTTATTGTGAATTATTTTCCTGCAGATAACTCTGCAGAAAATGCTAAGGAAATCTGATTTGCTGTAACAGATAGAAAAAAGATCTGAACTAAGAGCATTGATATCAACACTATAGAAAACACATGTGATTGTGCTTTTACCTGTGCCCTGCATTTGCAAAAAACTCTTAAATATTGCTTACTGCAAATTATTTTCCTGTAGATAACTCTGCAGAAAGTGCTAAGGAAACAGAAATTACATATTTATTTTCCTTGGAATTTTAGGGACAGAGGTTTCCCTGAATATCAATGTTTTTCAATTACAGTTAATATTCAATATTATATTAGTTTCAGGTGTACAGCAGAGTGCTTAGACATTTATATAACTTACAAGTGATCCCCCCAAGAAGTCTAGTATCCACCTGGCACCATACATAGTTATTTCAATATTATTGACTATATTTCCTAAACTGTACTTTACCTGCCTGTGGGTGTTTCTGTTGCTGGCAATAAGAACATCTTAGTCTTGTCCCAGTTTTTACCTATCCACCCAATCCCGCTCCCATCTGGCAACCATCAGTTTGTTCTCTGTATCTATAAGTTTGTTTCTGTTTTGTTTGTAAATTTATGTTGTTTTTAGATTCTACATATAAGTAAAAGCAGATGGTATTTGTTTTTCTTTGTCTTATTTCTTTCACTTAGCATAATACCCTCCAGGTCCATCCACGTTGTCACAAATGGTAAGATTTCATTCTTTTCATGGCTGAGTAATATGTACCACATCTTCTTTACCCAATTGTCTATTGTCTATTGATGGACACTTAGGTTGCCTCCATATCTTGGCTATTGTAAGTAATGCTGTAATGAACATAGGGATGCATATCTCTTTTTGTATCAGTGTTTTGCCTTTCTTTGGGTAAATACCCCAAAGTAGAATTGCTGAGTTGTATGGTAGTTCTATTTTTAATTTCTTGAGAAAACTTTATACTCTGTCTGTAGTGGGTGCACCAATTTGCAATCTCACCAGCAGTGCACAAGGGTTTCCCTTTCTCCACATGCTTGTCACCACTTGTTTGTTGGTTTATTAATGATAGTCATTCTAACAGATGTGAGATGATGTCTCATCATGCTTTAATTTTCATTTCTCTGATTTTTAGTGACATTGAACATCTTTTCATATGTCTATTACCCATCTCTATATCCTCTTTGGAGACATGTCTATTTAGGTCCTTTGTCCATTTCTTTTAAAAAAAATGAATTGTTTGTTTGTTTGTTTGTTTTTTGGTGTTAAGTTGTATAAGTACCTTACATATTTTGGATATTAACTGCTTATTAGATGTATAATTGGTGAATATTTTCCTCCATTCGGTGGATTGCTTGTTTTGGTTTGTTGATGGTTTCCTTTGCTGTGCAAAAACTCTTCAGTTTGATGCACTCCCATTTTTTTTTTCCTTTTGTTTCCCCTGTTCAAGGAGACATACATTACTAAGAGCGATGTCAAAGAGTTTACTGCTTATGCTTCCTCCATATTCTTTATATTTGGA
>NW_006383012.1:267958-268656 GCF_000327345.1 Myotis davidii | reverse complement strand
GGATGTGCCCTCAACCCAGGTACATGCCCTTGACCGGAATCAAACCTGGGACCTTTCAGTCCGCAAGCCGACGCTCTATCCACCGAGCCAAACCGGTTTCGGCAAGAGTGAAAATGATTTTAAAGCTCAAAATAGCTCACATTGACTTTGGCACAGAAAGGTGTTTATTTTATTTTATTTTTAACTCAAGTATATTTAGTATCTTTTGTAAATTCAATAGAGTTTGCAACTTTTATTAAAAATCTTATCATTATCAAGGTTAATTTTTCATTATTCTTGTACCATGAAGGAGATGGGGAGAGAGGGTACCCATTATTGATAGGGAGAGGCCGTTCACACAGCCATATCAGCATTTAGTCTTTAAAACAAGGCTGCCAGTGTTGAATTCCTGCTCTATTGCTATTGGTCGTATGGTCTTGGGCAAGCTGCTCAACCCCTGTGCACCTTGGAGCAAAATGAGACTGGTGATAATGACACTTCCTGGAGTTATTGTAAGGATTAAAAACAGTCCCTGACAATAATATCTGCTCAATGTCATTAAAAGGCTCTTTGAATTTAGTTTATTACTTAGTAGTCCCATTGCTTGGTATACTCAGCTAGTTCATATTTTTACTTCTTTTATTTTTATGGTGTGTGTGTGTGTGTGTGTGTGTGTGTGTGTGTTTTAGTAGGTAACATCCCTTTCTTCAGAACTACTC
>NW_006383012.1:257952-259465 GCF_000327345.1 Myotis davidii | reverse complement strand
CACTTGTTTGTTGGTTTATTAATGATAGTCATTCTAACAGATGTGAGATGATGTCTCATCATGCTTTAATTTTCATTTCTCTGATTTTTAGTGACATTGAACATCTTTTCTATGTCTATTACCCATCTCTATATCCTCTTTGGAGACATGTCTATTTAGGTCCTTTGTCCATTTTTTTTTTAAATGAATTGTTTGTTTGTTTGTTTGTTTGTTTTTTGGTGTTAAGTTGTATAAGTACCTTACATATTTTGGATATTAACTGCTTATTAGATGTATAATTGGTGAATATTTTCCTCCATTCGGTGGATTGCTTGTTTTGGTTTGTTGATGGTTTCCTTTGCTGTGCAAAAACTCTTCAGTTTGATGCACTTGCATTTTTTTTTCCTTTTGTTTCCCCTGTTCAAGGAGACATACATTACTAAGAGCGATGTCAAGGAGTTTACTTCCTATGCTTCCTCCATATTCTTTTATATTTGGAATCTCCCTCAGATCCCTTCTGAACAAAACTTCAATTCTTGAATGCTATAATTCTGAGAAATTCTGGTATAAAGGAAGGAAGAGATGTTTGGCAGAAATAGTTGGCTAAACATGAATTTAATAGCACTTTAATGTTAGTAAGCAAAGAATTTACCAAAATTATGATGAAATAAAGTTAAGTTCATTCAAATAATTATGAAATAAAATAAATATTCAACATAAATTTAAGATATCTTAAGCTAAGATTATAATTTTAAAAACTGATGCAATATCAAAAAACTTGGGATTCTGTTTTACCCATTGATAGAATAGCCAGAAAATTCATTTGACTCTACAATTATATTAGATTTTCAGAGAGATACATCTATTGGCAATAAATCCATCTATTGGTAAAGATCTGGAATATGGAGGTAATGGCACATTTTTTTAGGCTCACATAATGATGATGACAAATATTCGCTATTTTGTGTTTCTTGGATATTTAAAAATTCACTAGCTACTATTTGCATTTGGGATGGCCTCTGAGTGAATTTTAATTCAAGAACACACATTGAAAAGCCTAGATATATATCATCCATATGCATAACACTGGTAAATTTTTACAAATTATTCCTGGTGATTTTAGACAACATACTGCCTCCATTTTTCCTGCTTATAACTAGGTTATGTTCAATTTCTCATGGTTCCAATGCATCTCAAAATGCCTCAAACACAGCTGTTCCAACATAATTTTAGCTCTTTGGGTTTCTGTCAAAACCCAGAACTACAAATACTGCTCTGAAGATAGGCGGCGAGGGAAAGCTTCAAGAGTGAAAATGATTTTATTTTATTTTTTAATATATTTTATTATTTTTTTTTGAGTAAGGGAGGGGGAGAGAGAGAGAGAGAGAATCATCAATGATGAGAGAGAATCATCTATCGGCCGCCTCCTGCATGCCACCCCTGGGGATGGAACCCATAACCCAGGCATGTGCCCTGACTGGGAATAGAATCGTGACCTCCTGGTTCATAGATTGACACTCAAACACTGAGCTAC
>NW_006383012.1:255623-257631 GCF_000327345.1 Myotis davidii | reverse complement strand
AAGATGCTCAACCCCTGTGCACCTTGGAGCAAAATGAGACTGGTGATAATGACACTTCCTGGAGTTATTGTAAGGATTAAAAACAGTCCCTGACAATAATATCTGCTCAATGTCATTAAAAGGCTCTTTGAATTTAGTTTATTACTTAGTAGTCCCATTGCTTGGTATACTCAGCTAGTTCATATTTTTACTTCTTTTATTTTTATGGTGTGTGTGTGTGTGTGTGTGTGTGTGTGTGTGTTTTAGTAGGTAACATCCCTTTCTTCAGAACTACTCAGATCATCAAGACGGGTTTTAGCAATCTGGATGACATTTCAGTCTGAAGTGGATGGAGTCCCTAAACCTGCTCTGGAGAGCTCTCCAGCATTCTGTATTGGGAGATAAATACACCTCTTGGAGAGAGTGAGAGGAGACACCTTGCTGAGGCAAACATTCTTCAAACAGTTGTGAAATCTCTGCAGATGGAGCCAAGATGTTCTTATGATCTTGTGATGGCTTTTAATCTTCCATCAGGGTGATTTTTATTTCTCAAAATATTTTCCATTCCTGAAAGATTACTCATTTTACTTTGGACATAGAGCCAGAGAGGCTGTGACAGCTCCTAATTCTTGTAGTTTCTCTGGATATGAAATTCCTTTCAGATAATAGTACTGACCTGTAGTAAGTACTCAGTGATTTGTTAACAGGATAAAACCAGTCCATCACCAGAGTCAGGGCAGCCCCCTGGGGGCCTCTGATTGCTCACACTCCCGCTTTATGACAGTATCACTCATCCAGGGAATAGATTTGATTATTTTAGAACCCTTTGAAGATAGACAATTTGTAGGGTGTTTGAGAGATGGAAACATGGATACTTTGGCCAACATAAGGTCAGGTTTCTTATTTGGAGGTGTTACTATTTGAACAAATGCTCTTAAACCTTTGTTGTTTTGTTCTTTTCTATTGAGGGTTAGAATACATTTACACTTACAGAAAATTTAACTGCAATCACCTTCAAGAAAAATACTTTTATGCAGCTATTTAGAAAGCGAGGTATTAGCTGAAATTAATTACCTTATTTTTCACAAATTCCACGTCTTCAATTATAACCCTGTTTTTTAAAAAAAATTTCAAAAAGACCGAATAAAATGGCCGTGGAAGAATTTCTCCATTAGAGCCCTCATGGCATGTAATTAAAGAATGAAGATTTTTAGAGAGGGCTTTGTGCTGAATTAGAGGTAGGCTTTGTACACAAAAAGTGAAGAAGTGTGACAAGATGGAAATCACGTAGATAAAGTGACTAAGGAAACTGCTCTTATTTTAAATTATAACATTATGCCTTGGGGAGGGGTTGGAAAGTTGTAAGGCTTATTTATGTTATTGATTCTCTTGTAAGCCCTACAGCAATTATTCCCAGATTTTAGTGTTCATAAGAATAACTCCTGATGCCTATTACAGTGACAGTTTTCTTCGTCCTGCCTGAGAACTAAATGAGGAATCTTAATCTTATGTATCATGAAGGTTGAGCGTAGCTGGCATTAAGCATCCCTCCTGTGTTCCCCATCAACAAATTTCCTTTGCGAAATCTGTAATGGGAGTCCTCACTCTCCATTTCTGTCTTCCTTGGTCACCTCCAGTTTTTGACAAATATGGTATAATTGTATATATTTAAAGTGTAACAACAGGGTGGTTTAATATATGTGTACATTGTGAAATGATTCCCACAGTCAGGTTGGTTAGTGCATTCATTATCTCACACAGTTACCGTGTGTGTGTGTGTGTGTGTGTGTGTGTGTGTGTGTGTGCATGATGGGAATGCTTAAGATTTACTCTCTTAGAACATTTCAAGGATATACTACAGTATTATTAACCATAGTTACTCTGCTGTACATTAGATCCCCAGAACTTATTCATGCTGTAGCTGAAGGTTCCCAGCATCACTGTAGTTTACCTATTTCTCAGCTTCCCATAACCACCATTTAATTCTCTATTTCTATGAATCTGACTTTATTGTTTTAAAGATTCCACA
>NW_006383012.1:245202-255014 GCF_000327345.1 Myotis davidii | reverse complement strand
TTACCAACAAAGGGAAAAGAGGTCAGTGCCCCTAACTAAATAGTCGGGTATTGCATGCTGTAGAAATTGCTGCAAAATGGTTGAAAATCCCTCTTCTAATGAGTTGTTAAGTTCTGTCAGGGCATCCATTTTCATGCTATTAGGCTGGAAAGAGCTTAGAGGATGGATATCTATGTGTTCTGTGATTCTCCACTAACGGGAGGTTTCCTGGCCTCAAGCTTTATACACTGTCTCCTATGAAGAGCTTTGATCCCATTCCATGCATGGGTAAAAGTTTTCAGTAAAGGGGGGAATCCCAGAAGAGGAATGCATGCTTTGGAGCTAATAGTTTATAAAGTTAATTTTTGTCCTCACAACTAGAATGTCTCTCTCTCTCTCACACACACACACACCACTCACACAAAATGCAGATTTCCTTAAGCCTTGTTTTGTTGCCATTAGGCAACCACTTACCAAAATCAGAAACTGTATGGATAGTTTGAAAGCATTTAAATTATGCACTGGATAAATTCTATTTCTTTTTCTTGTGTTAAATTGGAGCAGAACAATTAGAGTCTTGATGGGCAATCCTTTGCCAGGTGGCTAATTCAGGCCTTCTCATCTGATCCTTTGCACACTTCCTCGATTTATGGATTTATTCATGGAGCCAGGCTGTGTCAATCTATGTCCCACTTAATTTCAGCAGACCCTTTGCCAGGTGGCTAATTCAGGCCTTCTCATCTTGATCCTTTGCACACTTCCTTGATTTATGGATTTATTCACGGAGCCAGGCTGCGTCAATCTATGTCCCACTTAATTTCAGCAGACTGGTGCTGGGAAAGCTGCTTTATTTTCTTCTGCTGTACCTGCAACAACAAGAAACCACCTCTAATTGGTGATTTGTGGGACAGCAACTAGCCTTGAGCTCATTAGTGGCTGAGCTGGTGATTCGGAGGACATCCATTGGAAATGGGCTGAGAAAGTTGCCCTTCGTTGAAAACTTTCTCTCAAGGAACAATCTAACATCATGCCATGTAAAAACAAGCAGACAGCGAGGAAAATACTTTGTTTTCTCAAATTTCTGTGTTGTGTACAATTAAATATACTCTTGCAGTAGGTATGTATGTGCCCATGGCATCTGTTTCACCTTGGTAGGTAAACCTCTCTCCTTAGCAAGACTCCATACTCCAACAGCACAAGACCTGTTGTCTTGGTTTCTTTTTTCATTATTCTACCAGAGGCCCAGTGCACGAAATTCATGCATGGGTAGGGTCCCTAGGCCTGGCCGATGATCAGGGCCATTTGGGGCCTTCTGGCTGCCAGCCGGGGCCTCCCTTTATTTCACGCCATCCTCTGGTGGTCAGCACACTTCATTTATATATATATAGTTTTTAGTTGGTTGATTATATTTTCTGGTCTGTACATTTCATGGCAATAGGAAACCCATTTAGTGTAAAAACATCTATCATTTGTTGTTGGTAAAGCACACAAGAGGTTAGTTACCTTGGAACCAGAGGAAAGCAGAATGGGTTTGGCTGTTCCCTTCAATTGCTTTTGGAAATAGATGTTGTGACAAGATAACTACTAGGTTTTATTTTCTCAAGGTCCTACAACTCAGATAATCTGAACTGTTTTCCAGAGAAGTCTATGTCCTTAACTGTCAACTTGAAAATGAAACTACTTCCTCAAAGGCAGCTTCAGGCTTGCTTAGTTCACTGCTCCTTTCTCATGTAGATTTTCCTGCACTTATTCATACATGCAAGTTTGTTTTCAACCAATAGTTATTGAATATTTATCAAGGTCCAGGTGCTGGTTGAGTCGCTGGAGATAAAAATATGAATGACAATGCGAAATCTGAGATGAAGGATCTTTGGTTTAGAAAACAAGCAAGTAAATAAATGATTTTACTACAGTGTCTCAGTGGTAAATACCAATGGTTCTGGGAACATGGAGGAAAGGCATCTAATTGAGACTGCGGTGGAGTGAGGTGTAAGGGGAAATTTCCAGGGAAAATGGATATCCAACTTGAATCTTGAAAGATAAGTGGATGTTGGTTAGGAAAAGAGTTATTCAAATTTCCTATTTTGAGGCTTAGGATGACCTCTTCTTACTACCTAAAGGAAACTAGTGAGTTAAAAATCCAGTGGGGAAAAATTGTAAAAGGAAAATTCTATGTAAAGAAAACATTTAACGTAGAGTATTTGGCAGAGGAGAATCTGTAATGAGACCCCGGGTAGAAAGGGAAGACAACGGCAACGTTTCTGACTTTTAATTTCCCTTTGGGCAGAAGGCTCACCTTTTAGTGGCCAGAAGAATCACTTGGAATGCTTTTTAAAAATAATCATTTCTTGGTTCTGTTTTCCATAATTCTGATTTCCTGGGTCTGGAGGGAGGTCCAGGAATATAAATTTGTAAGAAGTCACCCAGGTATATACAGAGTTTCCCTCACCTTAGGTTTTTTTTTTTAATGCTTACCCCAGGATATGTTTCCATTGATCTACAGAGTTTCCCTCACCTTAGGTTTTTTTTTTAATACTTACCCCAGGATATGTTTCCATTGATGAGAGAGAGAGAGAGAGAGAGAGAGAGAGAGAGAGAGAGAGAGATACACCTGGACCAGGGATGGAACCCACAATCTGGGTACGTGCCATGATGGGGAATCGAACCAGTGACCCTCTGGTGCAGCGGACAGTGCTTCCAACAAACTGACACTGGCTGGCTAGGGCTCCCTCACCTTAGTTTTTATTCCATCATCCTATCCAGGTACGTCTGTACTTCTACTAGCACAGCCACAGGAATCTGGAAATTTCAAAAAGAATTATTTTCATTACTGAGCAGCAATAGAAAGAGAGAGAGAGAGAGAGAGAGAGAGAGAGAGAGAGAGAGAGACACCTGGACCAGGGATGGAACCTACAATCTGGGTACGTGCCATGATGGGAATCGAACCAGTGACCCTCTGGTGCAGCGGACAGTGCTTCCAACAAACTGAGCCACACTGGCTAGGGTTCCCTCACCTTAGTTTTTATTCCATCATCCTATCCAGGTACCTCTGTACTTCTACTAGCACAGCCACAGGAATCTGGAAATTTCAAAAAGAATTATTTTCATTACTGAGCAGCAATAGAAAGGACATAAGAGAGCCATACAATTAGTTAAGCTTATGCAGCACAAGGTGCTGTTGCTACTGTAAGCACATTCGAGGCTTCAGACTTAAAACAGCTTTACGAGGCCATTCGTGGGTTGCTTTCCCTCCAAGCATATTTCTCGGTGACACTGCTCACAGCTCAGTTCCTGCACCGGAAGTCTGTCAGTTGTTCATTTTGCCTGTAATTCATATGAGCATAAACATTCACTTTCAACTTTACTGCCTTCCTGGAGCCCTTCAGCTCTGTTTGGGTTTTCCACTCAAAGGAACATCCTCATTTTAGCTGATTGTAAATAATGTATTAATATCTCAGATCAGCTGACACTCTATTCACTCCACACACTTCGGGGCCTTTGTTAACTCCTCCCTAAGGATACTGGCACTGGTTAGAAATACCTTTGCATTGAAATAATAATCTTCATGACAAAGCACTTGTACATATCCCATCCCAGACACATGCAATGTGCTCGATTGATATTTGTTGGAGAACAAACAAAGATATACAGTAATGGTGAGTCATTTAGAGGCACCTGTGTTTCAGGATACTGATATCATGAAGACAAATGTTATATCTTACTCTGGATCTTCCATATGACATCAGGAAAGGTGACTTTCTCAAGGCTCTATATCATGAACTCATTGCAATAAGTAATCCTTATGTCTACCTATCTCAAGTTGTTAACTTCTTGTGACCTCTTCAGAGATGGTTGATTAACTAGGAATTATTAGACAATGGTCACCAGGCTACTCTCTCTGAGAAATTAGAACTGTCAAAGTAAAATGATGATATAGGTGTTTTGAAGACATATTCATTAGAGAACTATTTTAGAAGTGCTCTGCTATGAGGTTTAGGGATAGAAGGATAAAATATTGTTCACTAAGAGCACCAAATTCACATAACAATAATCACACTTGATTTTTATTAAAAAGAGCCTGTGTTTCAACTGCTACATAGAAACTAGTAGATCTTTAAACTGAGTCTCAGCCACTACATAGACACTTCTATTTTCCAACGTGAAAGGGTCTGGAGAAGTAATTCAGTGACGTCAGGAGATCTGAATTAGAAATGCAGTTATTCAGTGAAAGTCTGTGCTGAAAGATTATGCTGAAAAGCCCACAGCTGACCAACCAAACTCAGAAACCAGGGCAGGGAGATTTATAATTTCATTTTGGGTTCCTTTTCTTTTTCAGTACATAGATCTCTGATCTGTACAACACCACAGGGGCCATGTGCTGCCTGGTTTCTCTTATTTTCCCTTTTGATGTCTCTGAGGCTATATTCTAATGAAGAATCCCATGGGCTCATTCTCCTGAGAAGGCTGCTCAATTAGGAGGGTACGCTAACCTTTGAAAAAAGAAAGATGAAAGGTTGATGAGCCAACATAGGAATTAACATTGAAAAATCACTTCTGTACCAGGTCACAACACTGTTAGCAACAACAGTAATTATTGTTATTTCAAAAAAACATTAGTCTCAGTGTGGGAGTAGAAACTCAAACAGGAGAATAAGCTTCCTTTATTTGATTGACATATTGGAGGCAATTCTCTTTCAGCCTAATCAGCAGCCGGAGGCTTATAGAAATAATCTCTGAAAACTCGTAAGCAAAGTCACAAATATATGAATTCTGTTCAAATGGAATAAAGTACGGGAGAAAGCAAACCTAACTCAGAGTACTTAGCTATTGCAAAATTATTTTTTCTGCCTCCATAGACACATGGAAAACATATTTAAAAATGTAATTGTAAAAGCTGATTAAAAATCTATATTACCAACTTCCAGTTATAAGATAAACAAGTTCTAGGAATGTAATGTACAACATGATGATGAAAGTTATCACTGCTGTGTGATATATGAGATATAGTAATCCTAAGAGTTCTCATCTCAAGGAGAACTTTTTATAAGATAATAGGTTATATATATATATATCATGCTGTGCACCTTAAAATTATACAGTGATGTGTGGCAATTATTTCTCAATAGAACTGGAAAAATCGATTGCACATATTTTTATCATTACAAAAATTTTAATGTATTATCAAAAATAATTTAAACTTATCTACTGAGGACATTTTTGTGTAGAAAAAGCTGTTGGGTTTATACCTACACATTTAGTTACTCCCTAGTCAAATAATCAATCTCATGGATTTAATACCAAGTGTAGCTACTGGCTCCCAAGTTATCTTGAGTCTGGACCTACCCCTTGAACATCAAATTCATATATTTAACTTCCTTGACATCTTCACTGGGGTGATTATTGGTACCTCAAACTTACTGTCTAAAAGTGAACTCTTTTTTTTTCTCACCACCCATGTCTCTGCCAATCAATGATTTCTAAATATTACCTCTATTGCTACACTAAGCCACCATTTTTTCTTATCTGGAATATTGAAGTTCATTTAATTCCAGTGTTGACTCTAGCATTCTATTGTCCATAGAGCAGTGAGAAGGGATGTAAAGTTTTTAGATCATGATATTCTTCTGCTCAAAAGCATCTAATGATTTCCCATATCACTCTAGGTAAAAATCAAACATCTTACATGGTTCCTCCCTGCCCCTGGCAATTCTATATCACCTGCTAGTTCTCTCTTCATCTCCCTCCACTCCAAGCTTCCCCTTCCTCCCCGCAGAAATCTTTACTTGGTCTTTACTTTGCTCGGTATGCTCTTCACCACAAATACCTGCCTAACTCATTGTTCATTTTATTTAACTGTGTTTATCTTTCACTTTATTAGAGTGGTCTTCCAAACCTTCCAGAATAACACACCCATTCTCCTTACTCTGTCTTTACATCTTTTCTTCTTGGTATTTCTCATGGCCAATCACAGACACGTTCAAAGTGGTAATTACTTGTGGGTTCCATATTTGTGAATTCTCTTACTTGCTAAAATTTATTTGTAACTCCCCAAATCAATGATTGTGTCACTTTCATGGCCAATCACAGCTATGTTCAAAGTGATGAAAATGTGATCAGCTGGCTGAGGTATATAAGGCCACACTCTGCCTTATGCCATCTCTTACTCTATAAACACATGTCCTTTTTTAGCACCACATCTTTCTCATCTTTATGCATTTTGTTGGTGACGTCACGGTTTAAAGTACTGGATCTCACGTTCCTAAGTGGGCCTTGTGTTCCTAAGTGCAAGAGGTGATGTACCTTACTGAGAGAATGCATGTGTTAGATAAACTTCATTTAGGCATGAGTTAAAGTGTTGTTGGTTACAAGATCAATGATAATGAGTCAACAATATAGATTAAATGAAGTGTATTTAAACAGAAACACACAAAATGAGGTTATATATTGATTACTTGATGGGACTGTTGTGACCACAGTCTTGCTTGTATCTAATCACTATTTCCCTTAGGAGCAGTGTGCAGTATTCAGTGTTTCTGATGACTTCATAGAACATAACTCTTACAAATAATGAGAATTAATTGCATTTTGTCTTTCTATTTATCACCCACCAATAAAATATAAACTTACAGCAGCAAGAATTTCATGTTTACACCTGTACATCTAATGCTTAGAACAGTGCCTGACACATAATAGGTGCTCAATAAATATTTAATGATGTAATAAATGGAGAAAAGAAAGATAAATCTTTTGTGAGAGAAATACAGTACATTAATATTTGAGAAATGCAATAAGCTAGTAATGGAACCAAGAAAAGATATAAGTTGTGATGGCCTCTGAAGGCCATGAGCAGAGTGATGAGGTCGAGAGTAATTGTTAGGCAGGGCTGGTGTCATTTGATCTGAGACCTAAAAGAGAAGGACAGTCAGCCCTGAGAATCAGGGAGGAAAGAGTAAAGAATAAAAAGTGAAGGCACACAGTGAAAGGGGTGCTTTCTGGGCCTGAACACAATGAGGACAGTGTGAGTAATGGGGAGACTGGTGAAGATCAGGTGGAAGAGGCAGAAGGATGCTAGACCAGGAAAGCATTTTATATTTTACACTAGAGGCCCAGTGCATGACGTTCATGCACTGGAGGGGGGAGTGTCCCTTAGCCCGGCCTGCGCCTTCTCACAGTCCTGGCTGTGGGATCTAAGCTGGGGAGCAGGCCTAAGCCGGTAGAGAGACATCCCCCAAGGGGTCCTTAGTGCTGCCGCAGTGGGGGGAGAGGCTCCCGCCACCACCACTGTGCTTGCCAGCCATGAGCCTGGCTTCTGGCTGAGTGGCGCTTCCCCTGTGGGAGTGCACTGACCATAAGGGGCAGCTACTGTGTTGAGTGTCTGTCCCCTGGTGGTCAGTGCACATCATAGTGACCGGTTGTTCTGCCTTTGGTAGATTTGCATATTAGGGTTTATTATATAGGATATTCTGAAATCTAAGAGTCCATTAAAATATTGAAGCAATGTCTGTGGTACATCTACACGATGGAATACTACACTGCTCTAAAAAGGAAGGAACTCTTACCGTTTGCAACGGCATGCTAGGGGACTGTCTAGGGCGGGGGGGGGGGCGGAATGGACACATATGTAATACCCTTTGTAATAATAAATAAATAAATAAATAAATAAATAAATAAATAAATAAAAATATTGAAGCAATGTGAATGTATAAACCTGATACCAACTCCAAAGGAAAGAGATATTAAAAGGAGACTGATTAGTCAATTAATAGGCCCAATTTTTAGTTGCCATATATTCTGCAATTGCCAAATAGCTGTTCAGACATAGTGTCTTATCGGATTCAAGTACCTGTACATTAGGGGCTGTTAGATTGATCTCTTACCAAAGCACCTGAAAAACCCCTATGGAAATTTTTGGTGGATAGCACGGAGCTTTGACCAAAGACCCTCCTCTTTCATTGTGAGGGTTTGGAAGAAGATATAAAGAGACAAACTGAGGAGGAAGGGGACACCTGTCAAATGAACCTTGGTGATTTGCTAAGCAGAGAGTGGCCAGTGTTGTGATCAGAATGAGTCGATTTTAGTAGGGGTAATATATTTTTAAAGTCTTGGATAGTGCTCAGCACTTAGAATATACTAAGTATAATGCATTCTCAGAATGAATCTTGTGGCCAAGTAGTTTTAAGTGTATATCTAAGATTAACAAAAAAACTTTGTCTCCATAATATATTTCTCTAAATGTCCATAATTTTTAAAAGGTTATTTAGGAATATGGAAGTGTGAATGTTTGTTTGGTTAACTGGCTCTTGTTTCCCTGGATAAAATCTCTAGGCCAGAAAGAACATCAGACATTGCACTGCTCATTTCACTGCTGCTAGGACAGTCACCTCTTTAGGAATGTCCAGTAAGTTTAACTCATAGGAAGATCTCTGATTTCCAGGGGCAGCTTGGATCCGTGAACTGAGCAGGATTCTGATGCAGAATCTGACTCAAAGAGCACTGTGAGCAGCTCCGAATGTCTACTCTAGCATGTATGTAACGTGCCAAAATTTGGCCATGCCTAACAGAAACTGTCCTGGAAAAATAGTCTCTGTTGGAGGTGATGTACTGACACTAGCATAGGATCCCTGTCAGGCAGAACTGACTTCAAATCCTCGTCACATGATCTCCAACTGCACGTGCTTTAAAAATTATATCAACCTCACTATCTCTACACAGTGGGGTAACAATATGTATCTTCCATGAAGATCAAATAAGATAATGGATGTAAGTGCATGGCATGTGGTTGGAACTTGCTAATCCTTACTCTTTAAATTCACATTTCCCACTATCTCTGGGGAAGACCTTCACTTCAAGGGCTTAATTGCCATTACAGCTTGATTCTTCCTTCATGGACCATTCTTAGAATTTGAATCTTACACCAGCTATCATCTTCCTCCGTGAATTAATATTTCATCCTTCCCAAGTTCTCCTTACTTTGTTTATTTGATATCTTTATTATTGCTCACCTATCACTAGTGTCAAAGTCAGGAGACATTTGTCTTTAAGACCTACCCTCCACTTGGTGTCAGTTCTGCCCCTTCCCTTCACTCACCTTAAAAGTTCTCCTATGAAAGGGCCCTCAGTTTTCATCAAAACAGAAATCTGATACATATAAAATATCAGAAACTTAATTCTTTGTCCCTCCCAGAAGCATCTGCACTTTAAAATGAATTTGCTGTGAGATAAAAATTGTTATAAGAAAGATCTGTGTTGAATATAAATACTTTAGGAAAGGTATCATATATACTATAAATCTGGGCAAGATCATGGTAGATTTTCTATTCCACCATTCAGCACACTTTAATTGAAGATTTTCTGTGTACCAGGTCTGGACCAAATACTCGGTAGCTTCTAGATAGGAGAGTATGTTCTTTATAATTACTAAGAGATGGAGTGTGGACAAGACATGGATTCTGATCAGTATTTGGTCAGTGGTTAGCACAGAATTGCAATGATAAGTTTTATGGAAGTACTAAGACCTAGAAGAGCACCTGTATGAAAGGATCAGAGAAGTCTTCATGGGTGAAGACACATTTGAAATTTGCCTTAATGAATAGAGAGATATAGGCAGGCAGGGATTAAATTAGAAGGGATATATATATGAAAAAAGCCATCAGTCACCCATGTAAATATGCACGTCAAAAAAGTGTGCATTTGGTGCCACTAACATATATATGTATATAGTGACTTATGGAAATGTACCAAATGTGTTCAGGTGTGGCTGGATTTAGAGTTTGTATATGTATGGGAAAGGCTTGGGCCATATTTCAGAAGGCTTTTAATGGAATGAAGTGGTA
>NW_006383012.1:239013-245132 GCF_000327345.1 Myotis davidii | reverse complement strand
TGAGCTTCTGGCTGATTTAAGATTTTCAATGTGGTTGAATCAAGAATAAAAAACATCTGTTTCCCCTATCTGAAATATTACATCAAATTTATGTTACAAAGAAGGAGTGAAAGGAGCCATCAGTCACCCATGTAAAATATGCACGTCAAAAGAGTGTGCATTTGGTCCCATTTTATCACATCTTCTCTCCACATTTTCAGGTCAAGTGCAGTGATTTATCAGCTCGTGCGAAATTGCCAATTCTCAGATAATGTACACCCCCAACTCAGATCATTTGAAAGGATTTATCTCTCATAGAACACTACATGCAGTGACATTGTTTTTCTTCTTTGACTTTGCTTGAGGAGGAGACATTAAACACACAAAACTATTGATTTTCTTGTTTCACAAACCCTTCCAAAGCTCATCACTTGACCTTATCCAACCAAGGGCAATGGTTTTACATTTGTCAGTTATCACGAACAGCCTCAGAACGTTTATGTGGCCAGGCTATTTGTTTTCTCTAGACAGTTTTGCATGATCAGGACTTAAGTTTGGACAGAAGGCAGAAATGAAACCATGAGAAACTGAGTTTCAGATATCTAGAACCTATTAGCTGTAGATTTCTGCAAGATTTTGCAATTCCTCTTATTTTATCATTTGAACCAATCCCCAATATTACCTCTATATTTTTTTTAACTGTCAGGACACAAACATGCTAATATATACAAATAATAAAAAAGTGCATACAATTCAAAGGTAACTTGAGTTAACATTTTGTGTAGTTTTCCAGAAAGTTGACGTGCATATATGAATGTATGTTACCTTGGTTCTTTTAATCTGTATGAAATCCTTTATTTTATTTTCAAATAAATATAAAATACAATTCATTTTTGTTATTTTGTAGTTTTATGAATTTTTAGCATGAGGTACTTTTGTGTAAATATTACCACAGCAATGGAAAAGAACAATCTTGTCAACCCAAATAACGCCCTCATGCTATGCCTGCCTAGTAACATCCTAGATCTTACCCCTAATTGCCAGTAACCATTGATTAATCATTACTATAGTTTTGTCTTTTCAAGAAAACCATCTAAGTAAAATCATAGATAAATGTAACATTTTGGCACTGCTTTCACTGAGCATAATGTCTGTGAGATTTACACAAGTTGTTGCATGTATTACCAGTTAATTACTTTTTATTCCTGAGTAGTATTTGATAATATGGTATACCACAGTTTGTTTATCCATTCACCAACTGAAGGCAATTTATTTCCAGTTTCATATGATTATTGATAGACTAGAGGACCAGTACACGAAATTCGTGCACAGGTAGGGTCCCTAGTGGTTGCTGGCTGCTGACCGAGGTGCCTCCCTTCCTCTGGCTGCCTGCTGCCACTGGGGGAGGGTCTCCCTTCCCCTGGCTGCCTGATGCCACTGCTACAGGCCCCACCCCCTGGTCAAACTCCCAGTCAAGGGAACAATTTGCATATTAGGCTTTTATTTTATAGGATCTGCTATAAATGTTTTTGCAGAGGTATTTGTGTGGACTTAACTTTTCATTTTTGTGGTTAAATACTATTACTTTGGTAATCATATGTGTGTGTTTAACTCTATAAGAAACTGGCAAACTATTTTTCTAAGGGGCTGATTCCTACCAACAATCTATGAGAACTCCAGTTTATTCTTATACATTCTCTCAGTGCTTGGTCTTGTCAATATTTTTTCAGCCATTTTAATAGAATTGTAATGATATTACTGACATTTTAGTGTTCATTTCCTTAATAGCAGATTGTACTGATCATTCTTCCTATTTTCCATCTTTTTAATGAAATGTTTGTCTTTTGCTCATTTTTTAAATTGAATTTAGTGTTTCTTTTGTTGAGCAACTTGAAAATATGCATCGCAATCATGTGTCATTTGATTCTCTTAGCAGTGTCTTTATGCAGATCAAAAGTTTTAAATTCTGTTGAAGTGCAGTTTATCAATATTTAGCTTAATGCTTTTGGAATCATGCCTAAATACTTTTTGCCTAACCCAAAGGTGGCAAAGATTTTCTTCTAGATTTTGTTCTGAAGGTTTTATAGTTTTACTTTTAATATTGATGTATTTTATTTTGTATAAGGTATATACTTTAGGTTAATATTCATTTTCTTTGCCAATTATCTGAATACTATCCATTGAAAGGATTATCCTTTTCTATTGAATTACCTTTGCAACTTTGTAAAAAATCAAAGGTGCATATTTTTGTAGGTCTACTTCTGGACTATATATTCTTACCCATGGATATATGTCTATCCCTTAACTAATACCACCTATCTTGATTAAAGTGGCTGTATATAGTAGTATTAAAATCAGTGGATTAAAATCCTCCCACTTTGGTTTATTTTATATTCTATATTAGTATAATGTGTTTTCTTAGATTCCTCACCCATAGTGAGAAGAGGAAGAGTTTGCTCAGAGGAAGTGCCTTGACTTTGAAGCTAGCTTGATGATTTCACCTGCCATGGTGCTCCAGATGAACTGAGGCAAATCAAGGGCACCACTTAGAAGGGATTGTATCTATCATGTTTGTTTTTCAAATATATATTTTTATTGATTTCACAGAGGAAGGGAGGGGGAGCAAGAGATAAAAACATTAATGATGAGAGAATCATTAGCAGCTGCCTCCTGCACGCCTCCCACTGGGGATTGAATCCGCAACCCGGGCATGTGTGCCTTGGCTGGGAATCTAACCATGATCTCCTGGTTCATAGATTGACACTTAACCACTGAGCCATACCAGCTGGGCTTCCATGTTTTAAAGACCTAAAAAAATAGTTTTGGATGAGTTTCTTTATTACTTTGCAGTAAAACACAGCCACATCCTGGGAACAGAATGTCTTCCCTACAAACAAGAGGGACAGGAATACGCTGGGATGCTCACAGTAGGGAGATGTTCTCTAAACACAGACCTCACACTGTGTGCTACCAGCCCATATGTGTATTTCTGAGAATTTCATCACTCTCACTGTATAGTGCAAATATAGGAATTATATTTCACACCAAGAAATTGTTTTACACAAAACCATTATTTTCACTCTAGGATTTTAATGTAACATAATACTTTCAAAAATAGCTATTGATTAAAAACTTTCAAAATAAGCGAGCAAGGTCTGAATGACCTGCCATCTAAGGTGTTAATGGATTTTGTTGAAAAACTTACTGAACCACTGTTGATGGTTATTTATGAAAATTTACTGAGAACTGGGAAATGACAGAATTAAACATCAATGTTCTATCAATTTTCCAGGATAGAATGAACTGCTATCATGGTAATTATGGTTCAGTGAATGTAATGTAAATCCTCCAATAATGATACAACTATTAAAAAGAGGAACCTGTAAAATCCTCTCAAAGGTAACACAATCATGAGCAATAGATAGAATCGGTTTATAAAAAATTATGACAGATGGAATTTAATAGCTTTTTGATAGGATTACCAAATTAATAGGCTATGGAAAGGAAGTGATTGTAATATGTTTTTATTTTATTGTATGCAACAGTGTCTTCTGAAATTTGCATCAATTCAAATTTTCTGGAAAATGAGTAGCGCCTGGTGAGTTGAAAACTACTTAAGTTCTCAAACAGTGAAAAATCAACAGCAGAGTGTCTAATCTGGGGAAGAGGAGGCTATTGTGACCTATTTGGGTTTAAAGTGAAGCTGAATTTGAATAACTCATTTGAGACCTCAAAGAGATAATTTTGTTGCCAGAAACTTTATCAGTTTATAAAAATGAAAAAGAATTAACACATTAATGCATGCAAATGAGACTAGCAAACTGGCCATTTTCCCCTTACTTTTAAAAAAAAAATTAAAAAGAAATCAGAAGGCAATAGAATCTGGAAGCAAAGTGATCTAAAAACAAGATAAAGAATTTGAACCTCAGCTTTAATTTAACTGTGGATGTTGTCTTGGGTTTCAGAGGCTTTCATATTTTGGGCTCTTTTTTCACTTTTTAAAAGAGATATTTTCCAAGATATTTCCTTGTTTTAGGATATGTTTGATTCATAAAAGAGGTTCCCAGGGAATATTTAATCCAATGAGAGGGAAGAGGATTTTAAGTTGGAAAGAATATGAATTATTTTGGTATGAGTTAGAATTTTGGATAGCAGAGAAGGAGAAATAGGATTATAGAGCTGAGAATTGCAACTGAGAAATAATTGTGTCGAAGGTATTCAATGAAAGAGAATATAGCATTAAACCTGGGATTCACCAAGATTTTAAAAGACAATGTACAATTATAAGATAAATTAACAATCAAAATACAAAATTTTACATATAGCATGTGCTTAACTATGGAAACGGTAGGCAGGAAAAAGTAGAGGTATCTTAAAATTGTAATCCTTATTATTATTGTGTCACACTTAATTTTTTTTAAAGTATATTTTTATTAATTTTAGAGAGGAAGGGAGAGGGAGAGAGAGAGAGAGAGAAACATCAATGATGAAAGAATCATTGATCGTCTGTCTCCTGCACACCCCCTACTGGGGATCAAGCCCACAACCTGGGCATGTGCCCTGAACAGGAATTGAACCGTGACCTCACAGGTTGACACTCAACTGCTGAGCCATGCAGGCCTGGCTATTGTGTCACAATTATGAATGATCTTTATTTGCTTTATAATGCTGATTAAAATTGTTTTTTACACTAAACATGCAATACAATATTAATTGATCTTCTGAAGAACTGAAATTTTTATATGTACCAATAAAGTTACCTAGGGACAGGACATAAAATTGAGGGAGTTAAGAGCAAGCAATTTATAAGTATTTATTTTGTGTTAAAATGTGAAAAATTTTATGTATATTATTTTCTTTAATCTTTAAAACTATCTTTGCAGATAGACATCAACTCTAATTGTCCCTTTGCAACATAACTTTGGGTTTTGGATAACACATTGATGTCAAATGAATAGGTCAGAGACATGCTAGAAAAAAGGAGCATGACTCAGGAGCTTGGATATTGTTTTATTATGAGACAGAATTTGTAGAGAGGTCTGTCAGGCATAAATGTAGTCAAAAAGAGATAAAGTAAGGACATACTGTGACAATTATTTAAAGAGCAGAGAGCAGGTAAAATTTCAAACTAATTGCTGAATTTTCTTCAGCTAATGGAGCATTAAAAAAATCACCAGGTAGTTATATTTGAATCTACTGAGAAGCCTATGTTTGAAAACAAATATTTGGTATTTTAATATGTAATATTAATACTTGTCAGTAAAGCTGTTAGTTTGTACTAGCAAGAGAACCTGAACAAATCCTAAGAACAGGTGTGGAAATACAGAAGTCAGAGTAATTTCCATGGGGAAACTGGTTAAAAATTGGGAGACAACCCTCGATAATGGATCAAGGCCGTGAGTGCTAAATCAATTAGGAGGTAAACTGATATGGACCATTATAGCTCATGTATCAGACTAACTTCACCTAAGCCTATTTATCAGGATTAGGGAGGGTCAACCAAAAGTATATGTCCCTGGTTGGAATGCAATACCATATTAAATCCGCTATAAAATGTTCTTGCAAAAAAAAATAAAAAATGTAAATCTGATCATGCTTCTACATTTAACATTCATTTCCAAGCAATAGAGGGGACAGAGGAAATTGTAGATGTAAATCAGAAACTCCACAAATAACAAAGAACAAAAAATCCAGTTTTACATATTCATTGCAAAGAAAGAAAAAGCAGGAAGACAATTAGAGGGGAAATGTCAGTTACTGGTAAGAATGTGCAACAACAGGCTCTTATGCATTGCTGGTAGAATTTAAAGTGTTACCATATTCATTTTGGAAGACAGTTGTCAGTTTCTTACAAAGCTTAGTAAAGTCTTATTAAACGATGCAGTGAATGTGTTCCTAGGTATTTACCCAACTGATTTCAAAATGTATGTGCACACATAAGCCTGCATGCAATGTGAATAACAGCTTTTTCCATAACCACCCCAAACTGAAAGTAATCCAGACTCTTTCAGTGGGTGAATGCATAAACAAACTGTGGTACGTCCATAAAATAGGGTATTGTTCAGTCATAAAAATTAAGTAATCTAGCAAGTCATGAAATGACATGGATGAACATTAGGTGCACATTTCTATATAAAGTA
>NW_006383012.1:236889-238331 GCF_000327345.1 Myotis davidii | reverse complement strand
GAAGGAAAAGGACCTTGCGCCCGGCCACTGTGGCTCAGTGGTTGAGCATTGACTTATGAACCAAGAGGTCACGGTTTGATTCCTGGTCAGGGCACATGCCCGGGTTGTGGGCTCCATCCCCAGTGGGGCGTGTGCAGGAGGCAGCCAATCAGTGATTCTCTCTCATCATTGATGTTTCTATCTCTCCATCCCTCTCCCTTCCTCTCTGAAATCAATAAAAATATATTTTTTAAAAACAACAACAGAATACAATGATGCGGGTGTGTCAAAGGGACATAGAAGTCTGCTGAGAGAGCTCTCAAAGGCTACCTGGAACATTTTCAGCAAGAAAATGAATAAAGTAGTATGGAATTACAAATACAAACAACATATCTTGGATTATAGCCCAAAGCATAAAAATTCGTGAGTCCCTACAGATATAAATAAATAATTATCAAATACATAAATGGAGAAGTGAAAAAACAGGCCATGCTAAAGATTTCCAAATACAGGGTATCCCCCCAAAATGTATACACACTTCTTTTTCAGTTGATAGTTCAACTAAAAAAAATCTTTGTTGTTGAAAGTATTATATATGCTCTCTTTCCTCCCACCCATTGACACTTTCTGGCCTGCCCCCTGTCCCAGGCCTTCACCAGCTTATTGTCTATGTCCATGGGTTATGCATATTTGCATACAAGTTCTTTAGTTGATCTCTTCTCACCCTTCCATATACACCTGCCTTCCCTCTGAGGTTTGACAGTCTGTTCCATGCCTCTATGTCTCTGGATCTATTTTGTTCATCAGTTTACTTATTTTTTCATTAGATTCCACATATGAGTGAGGTCACGTGATACTCTGTCTTTCTCTGACTGGCTTATTTCACTTCACTCCAGTTTCCTCCATACTGTCTCAAAGGGTAAGCGATCCTTCTTTTTTACTGTTGCGTAGTATTCCATGATGTAAACGTACCACAATTTTGAAAATGAAATGTATTTTAATAAATACTGCCCTTATAATTATTCAAAGTGTGTGTATACATTTTGCAGGGTAGGGGGGAGGGACACCCTATAGTTATGTAGATACTCTTCCCTCAGAAGGTGGAGCATAATTACCACTCCTTCAGTGTGGGCTGCAGGTACGAATTCCTTCCAGAGTGCAGTATGGAAAAAGGGGAGGAGAACCTGACACACCCTGCCTCCTCAAGGGGCTCAAGGTCAACATGAACAGCCCTGTGTGGCTCGGTTGGTTAGACATCTTCCTGGGCACCCAAAGGTTGCCAGAAACTAGGGGTGACATATTTGGAAACTTTTGTATTTTGTATTATTTTCTCAATTTTTTGTACATGTAACACTCAAAACGTAAAGTTTCTGAAAAATAATTTTTAAAATGTAAAGACAGTCTAAGGTATTTATACTAAATCTGTAGTACCTCTCTAGGTAGTAATTTAAAGAAACCAACTT
>NW_006383012.1:222220-236877 GCF_000327345.1 Myotis davidii | reverse complement strand
ACAAGTCCTTTGGTTGATCTCTTCCCCTAAACCCCGCCCTCCCCTACTTTCCTTCCGAGGATTGATAGCCTGATCGCTGTTTCTCAGTCTTTGGGTCTTTTACAAAACAAATAAAAACAGGAAATTTCAATAGTGGCTAAATATTTGATGAGATTTCAGAGTTTTGTTGAATTGTTTTAGGTATGATAGTGACATTATGATTTTGCTGTGGGGAAAAGGTCCCGATTTAGAGTTGCATGTAGAGGTATTCACAGAGGAAATGACATCACAGCCCAGTTTGGAAGGCGAAGGGGGAAGTAGGAAGTTTGCTTCAAGCAAGATTGTCTGTGTGTTAATAATTTATTAAAAGTAGGTCTGGGTATTGGGAGTTCATCACACTATTTTTTCAACTTCTGTGTATGATTCAAGTGTTTTAGAATTTTTAAAAAGGTATTTATTAAGGTTGAGAAAATATATGTGCAAGAAAATGAAAGAATGGGGAAAACTTGAAAAGCCAGGAAGTGTGGTGCAAATATATTTTTAGTTTTATTTCTAACTCTATCCAATGGTGAGGGTGTTTATGTCCTAAATGGTTTTAGATGTTTAGAATTAAATATATGGCTCACACTTAGGATGTTCTCTGAGGGCAAAGGAAAGGTTAGTCTCTGGAAAATGTTCAATTTGACTAGTTTTGAACCATTTCATATAAAGCATTTTTGTCTCAAACTCATCCATAGCACAACCAACCAATTCATAATCCATTAACTAGGTTTATGGAAACAGATGAAAGAGAAGGTTTTGTTCTATCAATGAGACTTAAGTTTTTGTTTAAAAACAGACTTTAGCCCTTTTTGTTTTTTTAAACTTTCTCATTCTTATTTACCTTGTGCTTAAATATCTTTAAGTATATATCTGCCTTTATATAGAATAAAAATATTTTCTCTGAAAATTTCCACTGTGATAAACAATCATACTACATGCAATTTTTGAAAACTATTAGTTACTGCTGCTTAAACATAAGTTACATCTACAGAAGACCCTTATGTCATAACAATAGTTTGGTTTTAATTTGGTAATGGTGTGGCTTTTGTAGGGGAATCTGTAATAACCAATTATGACAAGTTGGTGTTTGCATTTTAATTTCTCATTTTTGTACTTGTAATGCTTTTCAGAATGTTAGCAAGAATATGGCCACAGTGAAAGAAAAGGCTGAATTTTTGGCAAAATCAAATAATCATGATGTCAGCCAGATGATTTCAAATGTATTCTAATAGCTCACTTGAAAAAGATATATTATTACCGAACTATAGGCAGAAGGTAAAGCTTATTTATTGAAAAGTGTCCGACTAAACCTAATGTATAAACACATTGTTTATGCTATGTAATTCTGTAATATTAAGGATCTCATTCTCTCCCTCCCTCCTCCTTTACCTGTTAATTTCTGTCTCTGTCTTTCTGTCTGTATTTATCTCTGTAAAAATTTACTACTAGAGTGGGAAGCAATTTTTCCCAAGGTCAAAGTTAATTAGTAGTGAAAATAAACTGAAATCCAAGGCATCTTTCCACTAAATCTTAATGTCTCTATTGAGCTTTGACTATCTTTATTTCACTCTCTAAGCATGGCGCCATTAGAGAACAAGCAGCATACAGAAATTTCTTTTTCACTTCATATTAAATCTGTTTTCTCATGTCTATGCATATGTATGTGTTTATATTTACTTTGCAAAAATGAGACAGAAGAGGCACATGGAAAATGCTAGTAAATAGACTCAACCTGGGCACTGACTAAATCTCAACTTTTCTCACACTGAGTCTACAGATATTCATGTTACCTTTGGCTAATATCTTCCTTGTTAATCGCTGACAAAAATGTGCCTATTTGTGGTGAGAGTTGTTGTTGTCCACCTTTAGAAACATGAAAACATCTTCACAAATCTGTTATCTAACACCATGATCTGCTGCCTCTAGGATAAAATGTTAAATACAGCTAATTCATTTCTCCCCTGGTCTCCATGTTTGGTATTATCTAATACCATTCCTTAGCATAAACCATGTTTACTCTTTCTCAAATGTCATCACTTTTTATTCTTGTTTATGTGAGTTCAATGAATACCTCCATACATAATCACCTTTTCTACCATTAGTTCTAATCCTAGCCAGTCCTTACGGGTACCTGTTAGGATAGAATTTTCTGCCTTGACAAGCTCGTGTGACTTATTTTTTTTCGGAATACCTCCAGCAATATTTAATTCTAATAAATATGAGGCTCTCCAGACTGCTGGGAATAGGTGGACAAAAACCAAGTACTATGTACCTTTGTATGTGTTACCCCAAAGTAGATATGATATAAATGTGAGTCCAGTAAACAATAGATTTTCCAAGACACAGCATTGAATCCTGAACCCCAAATGGTTGGTGGTTAACAAGAAGCAAAGAGGCAGGATCATCAGCCTAGAGCGGTGGTTGCTAAAAGCCTATGAATCATTGGACAGCCAAAAGGGTTGCATCATAATCACTTTGGGGGCTTAAAAACTCACTCAGAGCACCAGCCCAGCGGGTTTGATTCTGATTTGTGGAGGTGTCTTCAGAATTCGCAAATGTAGCCCAAGAGAGTTAACACCAAGGAAGGCATTTGTGTTCATATAAAATTGAAAATTTCTAGCTTTAGGCAGAGGATTTCCACGCGAGCTGCACACTGCAATCACCTGGGATGCTTTCAAATCAAGCTCATGCCAGGGCCTCATATCTAGAGATGCTGGTATAATTAGTCTAGATGAGGCCCTGGTAGTAGCATTTTTAAATGCTCCCCTGGTAATTCTGATGCACAGCCAGGAGTAAGAACCACTGAATAGACATCCTTTTAAAGTTCAACCCACCTATACCACTTAAAAAGTATGACTCTGGCATATAATTTAAGCCATTTTTAATGCTTTTCCTTATCTTATCACTCTCTGCTTCCCATCCAAAACAAACCAGGATATACTTTCTCTTTTTCTGAGCAACAGAAACCCCCACTTAGGTTTTTGTTTTTATTTTTTATTGTTGAAAGTATTACAACAATACTTACTCCCCATTGACCTCTTCTAGCCCACCCCCACGCCAGCCCCAGGCCTTCACCACTCTATTGTCTGTGTCCATGGGTTACACATATATGCACACAAATTCTTTGATTGATCTCTTCCCACTCACCTACCCTCCCCCACCTTATCTCTGAGATTCAAAAGTCTGTTTCCATGCTTCTATGTCTTTGGATCTATTTTTTTCATCAGTTTATTCTATACCACCCTGAACATGACTAATCTCATCCCCCACTTAGTCTTTAAGAATTTATATTTGATGAAAATGGCTAGTGGAATGAGTTTCCCCTGAATGCAGCCTACAAGGAGGTGGTGGTGGTGGGGGGTGATGTGTTATAGCTTGATTCGACTATGCTATTTATCTTCATAATGAGGAAAAGAGCTGAAAATTTCTTTTAAAAATGCTTTATATACCAAGATAACTAATGACATGTGCTTAAATGGTAACAGGGACTAATTGTTTGCTCATGTCTCAAATAGGTTAGCAGAGAAGGTAGGTTCAAGAATTAAAAAGAAAAACAAATACAAATCAGATTGCCTGTTTCCTGGCAACCTAAACTGTTTTGTCCCCTCAATTTAGGACTTTTTTTTTTTTTAACTGAACACTCAATGCTCTCTTTCCTAAGAATTTATCACTTTTTCCAGAATTGAGATCTGGCTTTGGAAATGTCTCCATGCTAGGTCAAAAGCAGTAACAAATGATTGTTTTTTAATCACTCTGTAATTAATTTGAGACCTGATTCTGAGGCATAATTTCTTCTTTTAAAATGAAAGAGAACAAAACACGTATCTATTTTTTTTAAAGCAAGCCATGCACATAGGGGGATTCCAGATACCTACAGGTGGTTGGTATTGGTCCGCTCACCCTAGGATATACCAGGTGTATGTGTTGCAGCTTCAGATAATTGCAGTTGAAAAGACAAAGTGAGAGATGTTTTGTTTTGGTCTTTTATTAATTGGGTCCACGAGGCACCAAGGACTCAGCCTGCCAGTTTTAGAAGCAAACGAAAGTAATGCCCAGGATACAAAGGCATAAGGCTATGCACAACCTCCTTATGGGAGGCTACAGTGCAATTTGTGGTTGCTGTCTATTAAACTGGCCTCTATCTAGGGCTTGCATGTGTATTTCTATTGCAGGGGCTATTGATGCAAGGGCCATGGATATAACCCAGAGGGTGTTTGTGAGTTTTGGCCTGCCAGCGTCAGCTACTGGTTGTTATGACAGGGATAACCCTGAAGGAAGAAAGCCCCAATGTTTATTGCAGCATAAATGAGTCCCAGAGAATGTCTGCTTTATTTTGAGGATAGGCTTTTAAATGTTAGGCCTTAGGAAAGATTTTTGTAGTTGGAAATAGCCAAAGGACAGAGTCTAGGGTCACACCCAACCATCCCTACTTTCTGATACACACACATACACACACACACACACATACACACTGTGTGATCCCCTCCCTTTGAGTATCGGAAGCACCGTAGCTTCTTTCAAACTAGTAGAATATGACAAAGTCATGGGATGGCAGTCCCCTCGATTAGTTTATGTTATATGGCAAAGATGATGGGATATTATTCCAATTCCACATTGTGTCATGGGAGACTCCGTCTTAGCAGCTTGACACTCTCTCTGTGGGTTTCATCAAGTGTGTGGTCCTGTTGAAGAAGTCCAGGTAGCAAGAAGGCAGCCCATCTGACTTGTTGACAGTAGCCCTGTGAGACCCAAAGCAGAGGACTGAACTAAGCCGTATCCAGAATTCTGACCTATAGAATCTGTGGGGGGGGAAAGTGCTTTGTTTGAAGCCACTAAATTTGTGATAATTTATTATGCAGCAAAAGAAGATTAATATAAGAAATATAATATAATTAATGTAATATAATTAATATAATATAATTATAAGAGATCTCCTTGGGTCTTTTAAATTAGGATAAGTAAATTATCCTATATGAATTTGCTTACCTAAACCATGTGATTAAAAATGGCAATTTAGCCCTAGCCAGTTTGGCTCAGAGGATTGAGCATTAGCCTGAGGACTAAGGGTTCCAAGTTCAATCCCGGTCAAGGGCACATGCCCGGATTGGGGACTCGATTCCCAGTGGGGAGCGTGGAGGAGGCAGTCAATCAATGATTCTCTCTCATTGATGTTTCTATCTTTCCCTCTTCTTCACCCTTCCTCTCTGAAATCAATTAAAAAAAGATATTAAAAAATGGCAATTTATATCTGCAAAACATCATAATATTCTAAGTTGGCAATGGGCTTTATTATTTTAGACAACTTTCACTCATTCCTACCAGACGCCAAATTTGGGGAAAAATAGATTTCAATGTTCTTAACTCTGTTCTCACTATAACACAGTGGCATTATGTCATTCCTTTTATGCTTTTTATTCTCATAAATTTTCATCACAGGGAAGAGAGAATAATTTTCATTTCTCATCAATGAAAGTATTGTTTCCCATTCTGCATTTCCAAAGGATCATGTTTGAAAAGTAACAAAGGACTTCATTACAAAAGCTGGGCTTCTGGGCTTGGTAATTTATTCACCTTGTTATCCACTGTTCAGTTGTTATAGCTCAAGGCAGGTGTCTTAATCTTTAAAGCAGGGCAATCATGTATTTCCAATCAGAGGCTAGAAAGATGTTTGTAGCCCATGTAATATAGTCTGGCGCCTTAGAGCACTCGGCCACCCTGACACATCCATGTAATAAAGAATTTAATTAGGCATGTTGATTTGTACCGTAGGTCTGAATTTTTGCACATATACTTGCCCAATTGTCAGAAAGATATTATTTCATTGCTTTCTCTGTTCAGTCATATCTTTCTGTTTGTTTTGCCTACCTTAAAAATGCAACTTAATTAATTTTTCTTTATATAAAAACTAGGATACTGCTATTTTTATTGTCTATACTCACCTGTAGTATAATTGCAGAAAAGTTAATAAAACATTTAAAAACATCAGATGGTACCAAGTCAGGAAAAACGTAATTATAGAAATAATTCTAGCTGAACCAACCTCTAGGTTTATTTTTACTAAATACATAGGGGTAGTTATATCCTCTAGCAGGGCTACATTTTTTTATATGAAACTTGGGTCCCTAGTGGCTGCCAGCTGCCAGCTGCAGCCTCCCCCCCTTCCCATGGCAGGCCCCTCCTTTTGGTCGAACTCCCGGACAACTCCTGGTTGAGGGGACAATTTGCATACTATGCTTTTATTTTATAGGATAACTAATGTTGATATTTAGATATACTTCTAGCAGTTGGCCATTGTTTTTTAGTTGTAGAATAAATCTGTGTTTCAAAAATAATGGTACACTAAAAAATGAAAAAAACAAAAAAAGAACAGCGCTACACATCACTAGCATGCACACACACACACACACACACGCACACGGATGTGTGAAGTGATTGGTGTGTGGATATCTATCTACCCACCTAGCTACCTATCTATGAACCCTCCCCATTTAATTCCATTGATCCATACATTTATCCTATGCCAATACTACAGCTATATGGGTTACTGTAGCTTTGTAGTAACTTTTGAAATTAGGAAGGGCACATCCTACAAATTAGTGTTTTTTCAAGTTTTGGCTCTTCTGGGTCCATTGAATTATTAAATGAATTTTAGAGTCAGCTAGTCAGTCTCTGAAAAAAAAACAACAACAATAAAAGGCATTTGGAATGTGGATAATCAAGTTGAGTTTTGCCGTTTTAAAAATATTAAGTCTTCTGATTCATTCTGGGTCCATTGAATTATTAAATGAATTTTAGAGTCAGCTAGTCAGTCTCTGAAAAAAACAACAACAATAAAAGGCATTTGGAATTTGGGTAATGAAGTTGAGTTTTGCCGTTTTAACAACATTAAGTCTTCCGATTCTTGAAGACAGAATATCTTTCCATTCACTCAAGCCTTCATTACTTTCTTTCAACAACTTTCTTCATTACTTTTTTTTCTTTTTAGTTTTCAGCCTTGCACTTCTCATCTCTTACAGGAATAAACTGATAAATTTATTAAGTATTTTATTATTTCTGATGATGTTTTAGATGAAATTACTTTCTTCATTTTTAGATTGTTTACTGCCAGTGTTTAGAAATACAGTTTAGTTTTATATATGCATCTTTTGTCCTTCAACTTGCTAAACTTATTTAGTTTTTTTTGCTGGACTCCTTAAGATTTTCTACATGAGAGTTCATGTCATTTGCAAATAGAGATAATTTTTTTCTTTCCAAAATGAATGTCTTTCTTTTTGTTTCTAATTTCCTGAGCTGCAGCACAATATTGAATAGATGTAGTAAGAATGGACATCCATCCCTTTCATATTTAAAGGACGTGATGCTTGATATAGATTCCTTGGTTGACAGTCTTATGTTTTCCCTGTTTGACTATATCACTTGGTCTCTGTGATTTCTGACATTAAATCATCTGTTTATCTTATTGCCAAGCCCTTGTACTTGAGGAGATGACTCTCTCTTGCTATTTTAAAGATTCTTTGTCCTTGAAAATTTGATTATTGTATGTTTAGGTGTATTTAGCTTTCAATGTTCCTACTCGGAGTTTGTTGAACTTCTTTGATATGTATATTAATGGTATGCATCAAGTATGGTATATCTTAGCCATTATTTCTTCAAGTTTTTTTCTCATTCTTTTTTTCTCTATGTTCTAGGATTCCTCCAGAATGGATATGCATTGTTTTACTTGATGGTATCCTACAGGTCTCTAAACATCTGTTCAATTTTCTCATTCTTTTCTCTTTCTGTTTTTTTGTTTGTTTGTTTGTTTTTTAGACTGGATAATCTCAATTGGCCTGTCTTTATTTTGCAGACTCTTATTTGTGCATGTTAAAAATATGATACTGAGGCCCCGCAAGTAATGATGTGTGTTGTTGGTTTTTTTTTTAATTTCAGGTGGTACATTTTTAAAATCTATAGTTTGTATTTGATTATTTTAAAATAATTTCCATCTACTTTTTAAAATCCTCTATTTGATTAGATGTAATTTTAATGTTTTTTTTTTATTTCTTTAGGCATGGTTTTCTTTAGGGCTTTCAATTTGTTTAATATACCTGATTTAAAGTGTTTGTCTAGGCCCTTCCCAGTGTGACTCAGTTGGCTGAGCGTCAACCCATTCACAAAAGGTCCCTGGTTCAATTTCAGGTTGGGGCACATGACTGATTTGTGAGTTGTAAACTCTATCCCAATTAGAGGGTGTGCAGGAGGCAATATATTAATGTTTTTCTCTCTCCCCTCTCCCTCCTCTCTTTCTTTGAAATCAATAAAAACATATTTTAAAAAATACATAAAGTATTTGTCTGGAAAAATCCAATCTCTGGGCTTCCTCAGGTTCAGTTTCAATTGCTTGTTTTATTTCTCTCTCTATGGGGCATGTTTTCTTATTCCTGTGCAGGACTTTAATATTTTGTTGAAAAATTGACATTTTAAATAATATAATATGATAATTCTAGAAATCAGATTCTTCCCATTTGTTATTTGTTGCTGTCATTAATTGCTTAGTAAATTTTCTGAATTAATTATGTGAAGTTTGTACTCTTTCTCATTCAAGGCCATGAAAGTCTCTGTTTAGTTAGCTTAACGATCAGGTGATGATTGGACACATATTTTCTTTGATGCCTAGAACCAATAATTCCGCCTGTGTCTGTTGAGGGCTCCATGTGAGCATGCGGTGTTTCCAACACTCAGCCGGGCAGTTTAGAACTCTCGAGTAACCTCTAATTTCTGCTTCCAACACAGGTTCAGGGTTGATCAGGAGTGTGAAGTTAGGACTGTCTCAGGTCTTTCCTGAGCATATGCACTGCCCTACACATGTGCATAGCTTTCTACTCTCACAGATAGTTTGGAGCTTTTCAAATTCATTCATGGACACCTCATTTCCCAGCTTTTCCTACGAAGCTTTTGTTTTTGCTGTTATACGGCACTTCAGGCTGCCTCAATGTTTAACAATTGCCTCTGGTTTTCAGTAAGCACCTCAATGCAAAGGCTTTTTGAACCAGATGTGCTGAGTCAGGTTAAATAAAGCAGCCTTGCACATGTGGTCTGTTAGGGAGCCACCAGGCAGGTCAGATAATGAGATTTCCCTGGGAATTGGACCCTAAAGGAACTCTAACCACATTCTGCTTCCATTCATTTTTTTACTGTGACTGCGGACTGTCAGTTTTCAAGGATGATACAGATGTGAGGAGGGAAACTGGGGGCAAGTGGAAGTTCAAATGCTGTAGCTCTTGGAGTTCTTCCAGAGAGTCAGCGGTTTTTCTCAAGTAAGCATTCCCCAGATTGCTGCAAACCTTTGATTAATTTCAAGAGTTACAAAACATTTTGATTCCGTCTTTGCTACTGTTCTTGTTGCTTTTAGGAAGGAAATGATTTGGTTTGAATGTGGCTCTGACTCCATCATATTTTTCTGCATCATTGAATGAAGTTCTTTTATATAAGCTTTCACAAACTGAATGTGACTTTTCCACAAATTATATTAAATTATTATAGTCTATTTTAGAGAGGATAATTTGCGAGAGTGAAATAGAGAAATGGAGAGGTGTGTAAATGCATATTAGCTTTCACTAAATTCTTGAATGACATTTGCACGCTCTTTATTTTTGGTTCATAGCAATATTGAAACTTCCCTGGGCTGTCTATGTCTCATTGTTGGGCTAAATGATCACTTAGAAAGAGAAGAAACTGCTTACCCAAGAGATTTGAATGGAAAATGGAACCTAACTTGCCATCCTTTTATTTATATACTAAGAAAGATAAAGTGCTAACTACAAAGTGCATCTCGTCTCAGGGAGCATCATGGTGCAACTGCCTCTACTCTTAAAGCAGGTGCCTTCCACTTCCTCCTGTGGCCCATCTCCCTTATTCATTTGTTAACTGCTTATTTAAAAACTAGAGGTCTGATGCACAAAATTCGTGCAAGGGGCTTGGCCCTCGCAGCCCCGGCTTCATCTGGAAGGTCATTCGGCGGTCCCGTCTAATTAACATATTATGCTTTTATTATTAAGGTTATTATAGATTAACCAAACAAATAGCAACACTGTTTCTCACATAGAATACTTTTACAAATAATTGTTGGCTGGAACTGGTTTGGCTCAGTGGATAGAGCTTCGCCCTGCGGATTGAAGGGTCCCAGGTTCGATTCCGGTCAAGGGCATGTACCTTGATTGCGGGCACATCCCCAGTAGGGAGATGTGCAGGAGGCAGCTGATCGATGTTTCTCTCTATCGATGTTTCTAACTCTCTATCCCTCTCCCTTCCTCTGTAAAAAATCAATAAAATATATTTTAAAAAATAAGAAATAATTGTTGTTGCAGTTAAGTGTTTTTAAATTTTTTTAAATATACATGTAAAAACTGATGGGTAGAAGAAATAGAACAATATATGAAAGGGGAAAAATTTTAACTAACTTAGATTCCACCACCAAGAGGTAATCACTTCTAAATTTTTGCTATATGTTTCTAGATTTTCCAATGTACATACATATGTAGACCTATTAGGTACATTAACATTTATATAGAATGTACTTGTTGAAATATATTACATTATATCTTACTTATTACTATTTTTCACTTAAAGTATATTTTCTATATGAGATGTACACTTGAATTTTAATGCTTACTTATTATTAACTTTTGGTGTACAGGACAATGCGCCAACCAGCTGAGCCACCCAGCCAGGTTTTACTCAAAACTCACTGATTTAAATATTACTTTCATCCAAATATACTAACTATATCACAGAAACATCCAGAATACTGTTTGGCCACATATCTGAGCACCAGGCCCCAGTGAAGTTGATCCATAACATTAACCTTCTTTAAACAAAGCTTTTTACAAATATTGCTCTCATGATTAACATTTAAATTTTTAATCTGTGTGTAATTTACTGAGGTGGATAACGTGAGGCTTAATATAACTTTATATTTTTAAGTGGTTAGGCCAGTGGTCGGCAAACTGTGGCTTGCGAGCCACACATGCGGCTCTTTGGCCCCTTGAGTGTGGCTCTTCCACAAAATACCGACTTCTGCACATGGGCCACGAAGTTTCAATCGCACTGTACAAGCGTGCCCGCATGTGGTATTTTGTGGAAGAGCCACACTCAAGGGGCCAAAGAGCCGCATGTGGCTCATGAGCCGCAGTTTGCTAACCACTGGGTTAGACAATTTCTCTAGGATCATGTGATAAACAGAATAAATACCACCCCAAAGTGTCTATGCACGAATCTCCTGACTGTGTGAATATGTTACCTTACATGCCAAAAGGGATGTTGCAGATATGATTAAGTTAAGGATCTTGAGATAGGATGTTATCCTGGATTATTTAGATGGAACCAATATCATCACAAAATTCCTGACAAAAGGGACACAAGAGGGTCAGAGTCAGATAAGGTGGTATGATGACAGAAGCAGAAATTGGAGTCACCCATTCGAATGATGAAAGGGCCAAGAGCCAAGGACTGTGGGAACCTTCTAGAAGCTAGAAAAGACAAGGGAATGGATCCCTAGAGCTTTGGAAGGCACACTGCCCTTGTAGATACTTTGATTTTAGCCTAACGAGGCTGATTGTGTACTTCTGACCTAGAAAACTGTAAGATAATAAATTAGTGTTCCTTTAAGCCACTGAATATATGGTAATGTTTTACAAAGGAAGCAGGAAACTAATACATATCATTTACTGAATAATTCATCCTTTTACTCACTGATTTGATATTTGACATTTATCTAGGTTCTTCTAGGTATAATATTTCACAAAGGACAAACTGGTGTATTTTAATCTTAAATTATGTTTTTTGGGCTTTCTATCTCAGAAGCATAACTATCAGGTCTCTCCCCAACCCTCACCAAAGAAAAAAAAATAAGCATTTTACTTCTTTAAAAAAGGGTCTGTTGTCTTTAGCAAGACAACCAGAGGGACTTTTAAAAAGAACAAGCACAACCAGGCCAGCATGGCTCAGTGGTTGAGTGTTAACCTATGAACACTCATAGGTTACGGTTCAATGCGCGGGTTGTGTGCTCGATCCCCAATGAGTAGTGTGCAGGAGGAGGCGGTAAATGATTCTCTTTCATCATTGACATTTTAGTCTCTCTCTTCCTCTCCCTTTCTCTCTCTGAAATCAATAAAATATATATATATATCAAGCACAGACTCAGATTCCCCTGTTTCTCCTCTCTCAGTGAAAATGACCCCTTTACTTATGATAGCCAGGCAAAGTCCTGCTACTAAACACTAGAATAATATGCCACAAAGACCATTCAAAAAGTGAATCATTTTCATCCCAGGAGGGATTAAAAGGAGGGAAGAGAGAATAAAGAAGAAGGAAGAGAGATGCGTGTGTCCTTGTCTATCTTTCTAGGTAGGGTGGAGGGAAAACGAATAGCACAGGTGCTTTGTCTTGCACTCCGGGAGAAACTCTTCTGGGCACTATACCCCCTCAATAATATGAGACTCAAGTAGAGCTAAGCAAGGTCAGAGGACACATAGTGAGAAGAGAATGAATGTTTTTAAAAAATGAATTGATGCTTAGAGAGAGAGGAAGGAAAAGAGGGAAAGGGGGAGAGTGAGAGAGAAATATCAATATGAGATTGATGCAAGAATTGGCATGCCCTGTACTGGGGATTGAGCCTGCACTTGAGACATGTGCCCTGTCCAAGTGCTACCATCTGACATATTATCTATGTGTTTCATTATTTTTTGTCTCTTCCATTTGAATATGAAAAGAACAATGCCTGGAGCATGACGGGGACTCCATACACATTAGATTATTCTAATGAATTAATCAGACACAAAAGAACTGTAGTAGAGTAGTGGGAATATGTCTACACTTTAATATTAAAGAATGAAGTACAGTCATTTGGGATAACTTTGTATTTGAACTAAATTTTTTCCTGTTAACTTAAAATAAGGGCCACATCTGTGCAATTCCAACTGTGGCCTTGGACTCAATATTTAGGCATTAATCTTCTATTAAACACAAAGGAAAGATCAAATTATAAAATTCTACTTTAACCTCAGAAGTTTTGGTACAATTTAGATATAAGGTGAAGAGAAAAGTTATGTTGCTCTTATAGAGCAGATATGCTTATTCTATCTCATTATCATGAAAAATTTTCCATATATTTCAGTCTCTAAAGAGTACTGTAAGACTGATTATATTCTCTCACTTTGTACTTCCTTTGTCTCCAGTAGTATAATTAAGAACTACATACAATTGATTAGGGATATTAAAGTACATTGTTTTTCTCAAGAATATCACATAGGTCTGTGTGATATATCTGATCCCATTTCACTAACCCCCATCCCCAAATATGCTGACATCCCACAAAGTTTGTGATTATTTATATATATTGGGAAATTGATAATGACCTTTTTTCCCCCAATGTATTCATGCTGTAAGTCATATAAGTAAATGATATTATGAGGAACAATGCTACCTAAAATAAATGATTCCTCCTGAGCCCTCAGAATTCCATTTCATTGACTGGACTCAGAGGATCTTCAAATATTTAATTTCTGAAAATTACTTCTCAACTGTATTTGAATCTAATGGTGATATACATATAAATAATAAACTTTAGGATAAATGCCACATATGACATTAAGGCAAAGTTACTTAATCCCTTTCTACCTTGAAAATCATTCTAAACATCATAGTTTCTGACAACCAGATCAGATTGCCTACCTGGGCAATGTGCAATGGGAGGCTAAGCACGGCATGTAGCTCATGCTAGAAAGCATGGGTGCAGGGATGGGAAGAGTCCTGGTTTAAGAATGAGGGAACCAAGTGATCCATTCCAATTTGATCACTAACTGTGGGCTTCATGTTCTTCAGGCACATAACAGTGGAGTTGGATGGATGACATCAGGAACCATTTGGGACACCAGCTTATCACAAGAATGAATAAATAACCAAAGAGTTGTCCTTCTGACTAACTCATATTTTTGAAGAATTGTGTTGTTTGTATTAACTAACTTTCATTTGAAGAGGGAGTGATGAGGACTAAGAAGGAACTCAACCAATTTGGGGTTACTATCCTATCCTTAGTAAGAGTAAGAAAGTGTGGCAATTTGTCTAAGTGGACACAGTAAAAAAAATGTCCCGGTTGTATCATCTATGCTCTGTAAAGTCCACCTAAAATCCTTTCCTTTTGGGATACCTTTTCTAGATTCAGAAAAGATAAAACACAGAGAAACATGTCTAATTATTCTATTGTTACATCACATAATTATCCATGATAGACTTGTAGATTTCAGAAGGAATGATCATTCCCACTGGTCTCTAAGAACCATCATTTTCCTTCGATAGGAATTAGGAAGGGGCACAGCAACACAGCAACACATTTTCATTTCAGGCATTTCACTCTGAAAATTGATAATCATGGTGAGTAAACAAAGTTGCCTATGAGAATCTACCTATCTTGCAAGGGGCTTCAAATAAACTAGCTGAGTGGGTTAGCATTATGGACTTCTCTATCTAATAATTTGTAATAACTTTTCATGAAATTGCTAATACTTCAAAGGTTCCTTTGGTGTATCTGAAAAAAAAATTTGCATGTATTCAAAGCTTTAACCAACTAAATCCCAGCCTTCAAAATATACTCCTCAAAA
>NW_006383012.1:170308-221778 GCF_000327345.1 Myotis davidii | reverse complement strand
ATGAGATATCTGTGTGTGAAAGTCAATTTTACAAAGGCACACCTAATTCTAATACTGACTTTAAAGTGCTCTCTGAGAACCCCTTGAAACTAGAAAAATATGAACTCAACCCCCAAGTACATGAGGTTTATCTAGTTGTTCTGCAGAAATTTTGCCTGCAAGTTAATTCATGATGCTGAAAAAATAGTATTTCAGAAGAAAGCTCTGCAAATCTAGAGAGAAGATAAGTCATCAAAAGACAGGTATGGGCCAGGAACTAAGCATGAATAAGCATTATGCGTTTTCCTCTTTATATATGTTTTAAAATGAGGAGCTTTTGTCTGAGAAAAGGAGTTCTGTATCCTGGCAACTTAAAGATGGCCAAATATCTTAAGAGGGGCAGAGCAGGGCATTGGTAGAAATGAATAATTTTTCTAAGTCTACATTGACATCCACGCCTGGATCCATCATGCTCAATGTAAAAAACATTTAACTAGACTGGAAGTCTTATTATAAAATCATGGGTCATTTGGGATTAGGGTCCATCTGAAAGGTCTCATTTTAACTTAATCACTTCTTCAAAGACCCTATTTCCAAATACAGTTACATTCTGAGGTCCTGTATCAGAAAACCTGACTTAACCACATAACCTGAAGCAAATGAAATTCTCTTGCCCTGAGACTTGAATATTCTTCATAAAACTTTTAAAAGTATTTACTTTTCATAGCAGTTTTATGTACAAAGAAAAATTAAGAGGAATGTAGAGAGATTACCATATACAAGTGCTCTTATACATACGTAGCCTTTCCCATTATCAACATCTTCCATCAGACTGGTATATTTGTTACAATTGATGAACCTGCATTACCACATTATCATGAGCCAAATACACAAGGTTCACTCTTGATGTCCATTCTGTGGGTATGGACAAATGTGTAATGACATGTAGCCATCATTATAGTATCATACAGAATAATTTTTAAATATGTTTTTATTGATTTCAGAGAAGAAGGGAGAGGGAAAGATAGAAACATCAATGATAAAAGAATTTTTAATTAAGAGATCCTCTGTATGTCACACACTGGGGATCGAGCCCACAACCGGGGCATGTGCCCTGACAGGGAATTGAACTGTGACCCCCTGTTCCATAGGTTGATGCTCAACCACTGAGCCACACTGGCTGGGCTCATACAGGGTATTTTCACTTCCCAAAAATTTCTCTGTGCTCTTTCTAATCATTCTTCCCTCACTTTTCTAATCTCTGGCAATATTGATCTTTTTACTGTCTCCAAAGATTTGCCATTTTCAGAATGTCATATAGTTGGAATCATACAGTATGTATCATTTTCATATTGACTTCTTTCACTTAAAAATATGCATAAAAGTCTCTTCCATGTCTTTTCATGGTTTGATAGCTCATTCATGTACCAGTATTTATCCATCCACCTACTGAAGGACATCTTGTTTTCTTCAATTTTGGATATGAATAGATATAAACATCAGTGTTGAGGTTTTTGTGTGGACGTAAGTTATTTCCTTTGGGTAAATATCAAGGAATATAATTGCTGGGTGATATGGTGAGAGTATATTTACTTTTGTGACAAACTTCCAAACTGTCTCCCAAAGCGGCTGTACCATTTTGCATCCCCACCAGCAATGAACAAGAGTTTCTGTTGCTCCAAATTCTCACCAGCGCTTGGTGTTGTCAGTGTTGCATATTTTGGCTATTCTGACAGGGATCTCACTGTTATTTATATGATATGGAACATCTGTTTATATGCTTATTTGTCATATGGATATCTTTGGCAAGGTGTCTGTTAAGCTCTTTGGTCTGTTTTTGAAATCTGGTTGTTTGTTTTCTTATTGTTGAGTTTTGAGAGTTTTCTGTATATTGTGGACAATAATTCTTTATTAGATGGTCTTTTACAAATATTTTTTTCCTGTTCTGTGCCTTATGTTCTCATTCTCTTGACATTGCCTTTTGCAGAGCAGAAATTTTTCATTCTAATGAAATCCAACTTGTCAATTATTTCTTTCATGGACTGTGCCTTTGGTGTATCTGAAAAGGCATCACCTAAGGTCATCTATTTTCTTCTCTCATGTTATCTCCTAGGAATTTTATAAGTTTGCTTTTTACATTTAGGTCTGTGGTTTTGGGGAGAAAGAACAGAGAGATTAAGGGTATTGGAGTGTATAGAAAAAAACAGAAGATATAAGCAATAGAAAGAATTAGAGAAAGAGAAGGAATAAAGAAGAAGAATGAAGGTGATAAAATAAATGTATGTGTATGTAAGAATTGTCTTAAAATTAATGCTATCACAGGCTGATGGGATTTTAAGCCATTTTTCATTGATTTGCTATACTTTACTCTTCCATTGCTATTTTAAAATGAGCAAGCAATGTTTACATAAACAGGAAAACATAATAAATCTGAATTTAATGGACTGGAAAGAGTTTTAGAGGAAAATTTTATGGTTAAAAATCTAAAAATGTTCAAGTCCAAATTGAAACAAAAACCTTGTACCTGAAAAGGCTGTGAAGAATTTCCAAAGGTGACCAGCTTGGAGACAAAAATTCATGTGATTTTTGTTTCTATTGCTGTTTGAACCATAGCCTACCTTGAGGGATATTTATTCTGGAAAGTAACTTGGGGAAGAATATAACCACAAAAGCACTTTTACCTAAAGCTTTCTATTTTGAATATGTGCATTATCTGTCCAAAGCACATCCCTGTATTAAGTACAGGATGCCCTCACTATTTTTCTTCCTCTGAGTAATAAAGTTATTAGAAGCCACAGTACAGAATATGCATAATGCCTGGTGAAATGGTGAACTGTGAGTAAAAGAAGAATGATAATTTGTTAATTTTCCTAAAATGCATTTAAAAATTCTTTCACATTAATCTCTGTGATTCATAAAGAAGGGAGGCAGTCTGGCAAAGTTAAATGATTGAAAATGATGCCGGTGGCCTTCTGCAAAATCTGATTACTGCTTCGATGATTGATTGCTTGCCATTAGCACAGAGTGGGGAGGAAACACCTAGACAGTGAACCAAGTAGATCAAGCAAAATCTTTCTTGTTTTCAGTGAACACTTATACATGACTCAAAAGTGTTTTAACCAAGATTTTATTTTCTGTAAATATATGTTGCCTTCACATACAAAGTATTCATTTCAGTGACTTTTCCCTGAGCTGCACTTTAATCTTGTCTTCAGGAAAGTCCAGCTTGCCCTGCTACCTTCCCCAGGCTTTGAGGCTGGCGTGATTTACTTAAGTGACGGTACACCACTCTATTTGTATCCCTGTTGTTGTTTGACAGCTTCTAAGCAATGCATGTTGTTGTTACTGAGGAGGTGTGAACATTGGAAAAATATGGCAGTGAGTGAGTAGAGTTAGGAACGTCCTTTGCTTGGGAACGCCCTTGTAGTGGCTAAATGCCCCATGTCAATTGGACATATAGGACAAGCTGTTGAAGCGCATTAGGTTGAGCATTAGCGCGTTGATCATACATTCATACCTCTCTGTAACATCATGGACCAGAAAAGACAATTAACGGTATACCACAGTGCGGTGACCCGCACCTCAGAGAGGGTCCGACGGGTAGAGGTGGCGTGGGATGAAATACAAGAGACCATGAGACGGGGTTGGGAGGACTGGCACAAGGCACCAGCAACTTTATTCTTTACACACACTGCTTTATAGCTGAGCTGTGGCTGGTCATGCTTCATAGATCACTGCTAGGGCTTGGTCTATCATAGGGAAGTAGCAGATTGTTACAGGCTGGGCAAGACTGGGCAAGCTTTGTCTAGATCCATCTATGTTTGACAGTTACTATGACAATCAGGTTATGTTTTAGTAACTACACTTTTGCCCTTTACTAGTTTTAGCCACAGAGGTCGTGCCTCGGTCAAGCCTTGTCTAGTTCTGCTTTGCTGCAAACTCTAATTAAGCCTTTCCTGAGCTTTGACCTTAAAACCTTCCAGAATCAATGTAGGGTAGAGTCCAGGGCTTTGCCATGTCCTCTGGTCAGCTTAGACTTTGCCAGCAGCATGACGGTTCCCAACACCACAGCTACAAATCAGTTCTTCCAAAGGGGTGTAAACACAGAAAAACTGTCATAGTAGGATTTACATTCCATTGACACATGATACAGGACCTATTGTGTCAAATTTCCAATAACCTTTCAGATGAGTTATGGAGAAAATATTTACATATCATCCTTGCATGTGTATAAGATATTTAGTACTGTTTATAAGTCCTGAGAGATCGATCAGGTCTTCATTACATTTACTGTGTGCCAACATCATAAGAACTGACTAAATTTCATCATTATGAGCAGGTGTTATGTATGCTAGCATTGTAGGATCCATATTTACAGAGAACCTGCAGTGTTTAAGACTGAGCATTTTGAAGGTGGGGTGTCCAGAAAAACGTTATTCTAGGAATTCACTCTAGAAATAGGTCAATGAACCTCTTTGACCTTCAGGATGCTCTCTATAGTTTTCTTTCAAGTTATTTAGATTATTTTGTATTAGTTTCCTGTTGCTGGTCTAACAAATTACCTTCTATAGACTGTATATCAAAGCCTAAGCGACCATTTGACTGGTCGACCGGTTGCTATGATGTGCACTTACCACCAGGGAGCAGAAGCTAAATGTAGGAGCTGCCCCCTGATGGTCAGTGTGCTCCCACAGTGAACCTCTCGTGACAGCCAACCTTCCTGGTCCCTCCCCAAAACCAGCAGGCCCCATCTACAGGCCCTGTCCAGCAGCCAGCAGGCTCCCAGACCCCGGTAGGTATCCAGCAGGCCCCGCCTGGCCTGGTCCCGGTCAGGACTGGGCGAGAGAGACTACCCCAATAGGCCTTGATCACCAGCCAGGCCTAGAGACCAAATTTCGTGCACTGGCCCTCTAGTAGGGTTAAAACCACAAGCATCTATTATCTCAAAATCCTTAGATCAGAAGAACAACTGTTTCACTAGGTTGAAATTGTGTTGTCCAGACTGCGTTCCTCCTGGAGACTCCATAAGAGAATCTGCTGCCTTGTGTTTTCCAGCTTCCAGAGGCCACCCGCATCCTTTGGGACCTTCCTTCCATCCGCAAAAACAGCAACAGCCAGTTGAGTCTTGCTCACTGCATCACGTTGACCATAGCTTTCATAATCTTGTCTTTTTCTCTGACTCTTCCTCCCTGTTTTACTTAGCAGGACTCTTTTTTCCTCTATTTATTGAATTTATTAGGGTGACACTGGTTAACAAAACTGAGTTTCAGGTGCACCACTCCATAGCACATTATTTGTACACTGTATTGTGTGCTCACCACCTCAAGCCAAATCTCCTTCCATCACCATTTATCCTCCATACCCTTCTCTAACTCCCCTTACCCCTGGCAAGGCAATCACCACACAGGCAATCACCACGAGTTTTCTCTCTTTTTTTAATTTTTTCCTCAATCCTTCTATACCCGCCCCCCACCCTCAAACCCCCACCCCCCATCAGCTGTCACCCTGCTTTCTATCTATGAGTCTGTCTCTATTTTGCTTGTTAGTTTATTTTTTCCCCATTAGAAAGACTTTTGTAATTGTATTGAGCCAACTTATATAACCCCAAAATCATCTCCTATCTCAAGATCTTTGGCTTACTCACAACTGAAAAGTCCCTTACTAACAGGTTCCAGGGATTAAAAAATGAACATTTTTGGAGAAAATTATTCTACCTACTAAATAGCCTCCATAGAAAATACAAAGTTGGAAAATGTCTTAGAGGCTTTGACATTACTCAAGAGGTAAGTCAATCAGTAATGTTAATCCAAACCAATAATATATTGAAATTATTTAGTGAGAAACAGTTTGAGAAAAAGCTATTGCTAATTTACTGAGTTTAATTGCGTCTGTGTTTGGGATTCTGGATTATAAGTAAAGATGTAAAGTACTAATATAGGTTCACATTGTCATAGAGCTGAGAAATCACTGTGGAAGGATAGTTGCATGCGTTTGATTTCAGACACAAAATCGTTCACATTTCTAAAAGTGATAGGAAATGGGACTCTGTTCCCTTTTCTTTTGAAGGAGACACTCAGAGCTATGTGCAAATTTGTGGTTAGATTTTTATTGCAACTCAGACCATCTTGATTTCGTATAAAATTCTTTGGGCTATATTAAAACTAGACTGCGGTAATACCCATTTAGTCATCTTGCAGGTAACATCTTAGTCTCCTGAATCAAACTGTTGATCTAAGTCAGGTGATTTGTCCTCAACATGGCTTTCATTATATTATTTTCCTATTCAAATTCTTCATTCCTTGTCTGTTATGCACAGGCTAACTCAGACTTGTAATCAAATTCTCCTAGGCTGTTCTCAGATTAATGTTTAAACTTTCAGTACTCCCTTAAGGGAGCTTTTGTTTTTCTTTTGTTTAAATTTTATTCTAGAAAAGCATAAATGGATCGCTGCACATGCCCTTGAGCAAAAGGCATGCTCGGAAGATCTCTGGAGGTCTTTCCCCAGCTTCCATCAGAATCCCTCAGTGTCTGCTTAATGCATTGGGTTTCATTCCAGGTTATTCTTAAGGAAAATTTCCATAGGTATACTGAGGTAGCTAATATTAATGGCCATTCTCACCTGGCCTGCATATCTCAGGGGTTGAGCATTGCCCTATGAACCAGGAGGTCATGGTTGGATTCCTGGTCAGGGCATATGCCTGATTATAGGCTCGATCCCCAATGTTGGGTGTGTAGGAGGCAGATAATCAATGAGTCTCTCTCATCATTGATGTTTTTATCTTTCTATCCCTCTCCCTTCCTCTCTGAAATTATATATATATTTAATATTAATGGCCATTCTTTATGAATGGTTTATTTAACCCTTAATGATGAGCAAACATCTCACAAATTCTGGCTTCTTATATTTTACTTCTGTTCTTCCCCCTAGATTATTATTCCCTCTCCAGATCCTCCATCCTCAAGGGCTAACTAAAGTATCATCTTACATGCAAGGCTGTCCCCATCACTTCAGTGCAGAGAAGTCTCTGCCTCTGGAACATTAAGCATGGTACTTAATCATACGCATATTGCCTGCTTTTTGTTATAACTCCAGTGTGGTGTATGCAGCATGGCATGTTGTGTTTATACTGAATATGGTACATGATGGAAGGAAAATAGGAAGGAAAGATGAGCAGAAGGAAGAAAGGAATTTTATATGGCATGTATTATGTTAAGATGTCACTAAACTTCCTCTTTTTTGGCTTAATGTTTCATATGTATATCAAAACCTACCCAACTATTTTAAAGAAAAGAGAGCCGACAGCAGGTTTAATTAACATTGATCAGATCCTCTATGAGTGTATTATATGAATATCCTCTTTAATTTAATCTTCATAGTAATCCTGTGAAGTTTCACCGAAGAGGAAAATGGAGCTGGTGGAGTTTGGTAGCATTCCACGTTGCATCGCACTAGCAAGGTTAGAATTCAAATCCCAGAGTTGGTGTATTATGTGCACACATTTCCCCAGGATCTCTTGAAGCAAGTCACCACTTTCTAAATTTCACTGAGAATCTGGCAGGATGGAAATGCCCATTTCACATTTTATGAATAAATAACCAAAATATTGAATGCCTTATTAAAGAATGATGACATCAATGCCTTTGAATAAACTGCTATGTTTCTACAAGTCTGCTACAACCAGCATCCCCACAGCCATAGCTGTTAAGAGTCCAGGCATTAGAGCCATCTTGCTTTCATTTCAGTTCTAACTCTGCCATATATCAGCTGTATATTCACAGCCAATTTACGTAATCTTCTGTACCTCACTCTTTTCACTTGTAATGAGAGAAAAATAATTACACTCATATCGTCATGAAGTTGTTGGGAAGATTCAATGCATTTAGCCCAGTTCCTAGACCATCATAACAACTAACATTTATTGAGAGCTGACTACTACCACCAATTCCACCAATATTTACTGGGTTGTTAATAAATGCCAGACACAGTGCTCATATTCTCACTATAAACCTTCTAACAGACCTATAAACTAGGTGCTCTTACTGTTCCCTTTATAGAAGAGCAACCTGAAGCTTCGAATAGAAATTGCTTGTCCAAGGTTACTCAACTAGTAAATAAAAGAACTGGCCTCACACCCGGTCTGTCAGACTCTCATGATCTAAATTACTAAGCCTTTGTTGAGAATATAGGCCTCAATTTGGTCTGCTCTTGCCAGGCTTTTTGTGTTATCTCCTCTGTGGATAGCACCTCTCCCAATACGTAGGATTCATTATAGTCATTATTGTCCAAATTTATTGTTTATGGCTATACTCAGTGAGGGTCCCTATGATGCCTTCATATTGTTGTCAGATCTGAGGTTCTACCAAATTAGAGATGCATTTGAATGTTGTTTTGGTTATACTTGAATCTCATTCTTTTGGATTGTAACACACACACACACACACGCGAGTCTTTCTTTTCTGGGTTCCCTGGAAAAAAATAATCTATTATCAAAATGGGATGGTATCAGTCAGTGGCAGCACCATGGGCTTCTCTAAGTATCCTCATGCCCTCATGGCTCAGGAACTATCCTCATCTAAAATAGTGCTCCCAGGAGAGTCTCATTTAATTTTCCCTCGTAAAAGCTGCTGCACACCATAAACAATGTTAGAGGCTCTTTGCCAGGTATGTTAATCTACTGTCCGGAAAATGCTCCAGCCAAATGGGCCAATCTACTCTGGGACACCTCCTCAGGAAATACCCTGTGATATGGTTTTGAAGCAAAATATCTCCCGAAGAGGTTAATACTGAGTAAATATTTTTATTTCCAAGTTTGTGTTAAGGAAATAGAAACTCTACATTGATTTTAATATCAGATACCACAAAAGCACAAATGATTTACTAGAGATTAGCTAAATTCACTTAGGGAAAAATACACTGCAGCTAACCAAAAGTAACAAAATTTCCAAAATTCTTATAGACTCCTAGTGGACTAAAGAAAAAAAAAAGAAATACAGCTAATGTTGGAATAAAAATTCTCTTTATCTGATACATCTTTTAGAGCTTTTCCACGAGACCGTCTGGTCTTTTGTTCATTCTTGAAAAGATGGCATACTGGAAGGAAGGAAGCCTGGTAATGAAGACACTGTGGATTCTTATGCATTCCTCAAGGCATCCACACTGACATCAAAGAACATGTTTCAATGAATAATAGATCTCCGTGGCCATGATAATTATTTTGTCCTTCTCCCACCCCCATGTTTCTTCCATCCAAGGTGCCAGGGTTAACCATAATATTTAATTGTAGTGCAACTTATAAAGCACTTTATATAAGTTTGGTTAAAGCAACTATTTTTTTTTTCAGATACATTGCTATCTTGTTTTACCTTCTCTGACCACAAGGATCATGTCTAAAACAGCCAGGAAGTGTGTATGTCAATCCCATTGAGTTATTTATCATTAAGATTGCCTTGGAGGGATCTTAGATATAGAGGTACATGAAAAGATTAATTGAGACTGAATGAATCCACACTAATGAATAAGTATATGCACTGTGCTATATCATTTATATTCACATGATTAAACATGGCAAGTCTGAATGTTATACAGAGGGATACTGCATGTTTATTCCTCTAAATTAAGTAGCTGGTAAAATCTCTTAGCTGGGGATAGCTGAGCTAAGAGTCTCTGAATTTCTACTAATTTTCTTCATGTCCTATGATTAAGCACATGGAAGTCCTACACTGAGCTTTTACTTCCTCATGTCATCCTATGATTTTCAGAATATTCTTGCCATTGCTTATATTCTTACTCAAATATCTCCTTAAACCATTGGAATCCCTTTGTTTACAAATTACAAACACCCACTCAAAATACTTAGACCAAGAACAGATCTTAGTGTAAGGATATAGGACTTTCTTCTGGAAGCCTACCTTAGAGAACAGAATCAAACTCATGGAGGTCTGAAACCCAGGAATGTGGGAATCTCAAGAATCAAAACAACTTTTTAAAAAATTCTCCCTTCCTAGGCACACAGTTTCATCACTGTTTTTGTTTAGCATTTTCTCCTTTGTTCTTCAGCTCTTGGGTTTGCAGATCAAGCTCAAAAGGCCAGCAGAGATGTATTAGCAACAGTTAATGGTGACTCAAATAACCAAGATAAACTGGGTTGACCACCTTGCATGAGATATATATCTATCCTTCTCTGCCTAAATCAGCAATGGCCATGGAGAAAAGACCATTAGGGCAAACAGGTTGCAGAAGCCCAACACGCCAACCATGTTCACATTTCAGCACCTGTCTTGGTCAGTTCTACTGCTATAACACAATACCAAAGACTTGGTAACTCAAACAATATTTATTTCTTACAGTTATGAAGCTTGTAAATTCCAGGATAAAGGTGATAGTAGATGTGGTATCTGGTGAGGACCTGCTTCCTGTTTTGCAGACAGCTGACTTCCTGTTATACCCTCACATGGTAGAAAGAGAGTTAGCTAGCTTTCTGACCTCTTGCTATAAAGCCACTAATTCCATTCATGAGAACCCCACCCTCATGACCTAATTGTCTTACAAAGGTGGCACCTCCAAATACTGTCACACTGTTGGATAGGGCTTTGACATGAGAATTTGAGAAAGACACAAATACTCAGATTATAGTTGGTTTTTTGCACTGGGTGTTGTGGAATAATCTTCCCTTTAATTCATGCTTGACTATTTTTCTTGTTATTCAGATTCAACATTATTAGTGCCTTCTGAAAAATGTCTCCTCTGACCATCTAGTCCCCTATTTAAAAATCTTCACCTGAGGATATTTTTTCCATTGATCTGTACAAAGAGAATGGAAGGGATGGGAAAAGGGGAGAGAGAAAGAGAAACATCAATGTGAGAGAGACATATTCACATGGACTGGTTGCCTCCTGACTGTACGTGACTGGGACCAAGGATAAAATCTGCAACTGAGTTACATGCCTTTGACCAGGAGTTGAATCCATGAACCCAGGACCCTTCTATCTTCCGGCTGACACTCTAACCACTGAGAAAAACTGGCCAGTGCCATCTAGTCCCTTTTTAACATGTTTCCTATTGTCATTACCTGAAGAGCACTTATCTTTGGAGACAGAAATGGTATTATTTTATGTTATATGCTCAATAAATACTTGTTGCTGGTTTTTTTGTTTGTTTGTTTTTGTTGTGTTGTTTTTTTTGTTTTGTTTTGTTTTGTACAACACCATGGACATTTTATAGGGTATGGATTAGTTTACTTTGTTTTTTAAAAGTAATAAAGAGTGACAACTAATTTGATCTGAATTACAGTAATTAAAACAATATAGAAGGGAAACTGAAAATAAAGCAAGGAGAAAACTGAACCTAAATTGAATATTTACAGAAGCAGCATGTAACTAACCATAGTGGAATAAATGTCTACAGTGGGGGGAGGCTTTGTAATGATTATAGTTCTTATGATTCTATTTCTATATCTTATTGAAAAGAAAAAGTTTATACTGGAATATTATCTTTATTTTTTACTTTTCATGAACTTTTCAAGCTCGGTGGTATATTCTTCCTGGGAAGCATGAAACCAGACTGTCCCTACTAGTAGCCCAGGAAGGTGGACTTTGGGAATTCTAGTCATACTGCTAAATGAATTGGGAAGGTCTACAGGCCACTTATTGGGGAACCTCAGACTGTGAACTATGGTATCCAAAAAATTGTTCTTAATTGTCCACAATGTGCTCATGAATATTTCCTTCAGGAATTAAAAAAAAGGTATGAGATGGGATAATTAGATCATTTCCATATCTGTAGATTTAAATATCAACCAGCTAGTCAATTTCCACCTGGAACAGAGACATGTGTTGTTTATCCTGCCCAGAAGCTGTTCAGTATTTTTCTAATAACATTTCAGCTTTCCCTGGGGGAACCACCTGTTATCCCACCCTCTGATGACAGGTGCTCAGTGGAGTAGGCTCTGTTGTGAGCTCGAGAGTGGGTATGTTTCTTAGCCTGACCCATCAGAATATCACACACCCTTGGATGTAGTGATTGGTTCAGTGCCAGGCAGATCATCAGAGTTAATAAAATGAAGTGAGATGACTATTAGAATTGCTGAGAGAAAAGCACTCTTTTCTGTTTTTCTTCCCTCTATTAGGACAGAATGGAGGCCTGGATCCGATATGCTGTATGGCTAACCCAAAGCGAGTGAGAGTGCAGCTGGACTGGTCCAGTGGACTCAGAGAGAGCTGGGAATTGTAGCCAGCTGACCCCGTCCCTGGTCTTCCTCATGTGGGAACTAGTGAGTTTTCAAATTGAATCATCTTTTTTGGTCTCTGGTATTGATACTGCTTCTCCTGAAATATTCAACTGAGGGTTCTATTTTCAGTGCCCTGATATTTTTGTTGTCCTCCTTTCCCTTGTAAATTGGGGTCAAGGAAAACATTCAATATCCTGTCATTTTGAGGACACAACATACGTTAACTGGTACTGATTTCAAAGTTGAGTTTCTGGTTGCCTTTGTGGTAGTGTGGCCATGTCATGCTATGTTTTTGAGGGCACTGAGCATTGAGAAAATACTAACTAACTATGGTTACATTATAGAGAATTATCTTTTTTACTACTTTGTGAATATCATAGCATTTGGTTTTGGAGTAACAAAGAGATTTAAACACCAGGTCTTAGATGAATGGGTAAAGAAGATGTACATATATAATAGAATATGAATTAGCCATAAAAATATAGAATCTTGCCATTTTTGATAACCTAAGATGGATCTTGAGGATATTATGCTAAGTGAAATAAATCAGATGGGAAAAGACAAAAACCATATGATCTCAATCACATGTAGAATCTAAAACAAAAATGTACAAATAAACCAACAAAACAAATAAATATAAACTCATAGATAGTGAAAACAGAACAGTGGTTACCAAAGGGGAAGGGACTTAGGGGCAGTGTGAATTGGATGAAGGCTTTCAAAAACATGGTAATGGAAGAAAACTAGACTGTTGGTGGTGAGCATGTAATGGAATATGCAGATGTCAAATCATAATGTTGTATATCTGTAATTTACATAATGTTATTAACCAACTTGAGGCCCAGTGCACGGATTCATGCACATCGAAAGGAAATTAATTAGAAGAAATATTTTAGAAGCCAAAGAGGGACCGCGGGAGGGCTCCAGGGCATGTTCGGCCCATCTCACCCAGTCCCTATAGTCTGGACCTCAGCAGCAAGCTAACCTATCAGTCGGAGCTCTGGTGGTCAGTGCGCATCATAGTGACTGGTTTAATGAACACTTGTACACTTAGCATATTAGGCTTGTACTATAGGATGTTACTTCAATAAACTTAATTAAAAACAAAACAAAACAAAAAACAAACCAGACCTTGTTATCCCAAACTTTCATTTCTATTTGGGAAGCTAGGATGGGTTATGTGAAGCAGTAGACTGGGAGAAACAGCTTTTTATGGTTGTTAGAATGAGAGGTACTTACTAGTCAATGTGATGGTTAGAAAAGGGATAGATGAATAGGGTATAGGGTGTGCAGAGAAGTATTACTGGAAAATTGGAGACATTAATTACATTTTAAAAGTTAAGTAGGCTATGTGTGGTTGGAAAAGATTCAAGAGCCTTTTTTGGCGAGGAGCAAATAGCAAGACTTTATGGTGTCTTTGGAGAACAAGGAAGCTATCACAATCGATGCTCAGGATGTCCCTTAATAATGGGTTGTTCTTATAAAGTGTCAACATAGTCCTCTGAACAACCTGGTTAGTAAAATCTCAGAGCAAACTGCATCAGAAGGACTTGCTTCCAGGATATGGTCCAGAGAATTGAGTTGTTTTGCAGTTGTGTAACTTACCCAGCCTGTAGGTGGCAGAGTGATGAGTAGACTGTACCACGTGTCTCACTGCAGAGCCTGTGCTTTTGAAGGTTGCACTGGCAATGTGACGCCAGTTCATAACCTCCAACACCAGTCTGAGGAGTCTGCTGAGAATTCTCTGGAAGGGTCTTTCAGGAATTTTCCAGTTGCCCATATAATGCAGTTTTTAAGTTGAATTAGAATTTTAGTGCTATTTGAAACAACATAAGCAATACGATACCTTCCCTCTGGTCCATGATGCTACTCTAATAAGGGAATACATCTTTTAAGTTGTAAGAAGGCTTTCTTTGCTTCATTTCACCCCATTTTTCCTGGGACACATCCTCTTCTAATCCCTGGATCTGTTTCCTCTCTTGTTTCCACAGGTAAGAGTAAAATGATACTCAGAATGGGAGGGTTAAAGCCGTTTTTCCTTAGGTGTATTTAAAGTCTATTTGTAAATTTTCTAACAGTTGCAGAGTAGCTTTTTAACGTGTCTAGTGATTGAAATTATTCTTTAATGCAAGTTTTGTCATACATCATTAAGATTGTCCTCCTACCTCTAGGCCAATTTTCGACTGAATAAATGGAATTTGTTTATACCTATCAGAAATGCAACATTAGGTTTGGTGATTCCAGAGTGACTGCTACATTCAGATGTTCACAGTTTTACCAGCTTTTGAGCTGTTTTGCAGAATTTGTCCTTGTCCTGATTACGGAGATGTGGAATGCCAGTCTCTTGTTATTTATTACTAGAGGCCCAATGCATGAAATTTATGCACAAGTAGGGTCCCTAGTGGCTGTGGGCCAGGAAACTCCCTTCGTTCCATGCCGCCCCTGGTGGTCAGTGCACATCATAGCAAGCGATCAAACTCCCAGTCAGTCAAACTCCTGAGGGGACACTTTGCATATTCGGCTTTTATATAGAGAGATAGGAGATAATCCTTTCCCCTGAGATCTATGTCTCTGCCTCTCACCATTAAATTTAGAAATGAAGAATGGCCCACAGTGCTGCCTGTGTTGGCACCAGTGCTTTGGCCATTAAAACTCTTCCAGTCCTGCTTCAACTTTTCTGATATTTCCATTATCCGTCGCTTCTGTAACAACATCACTTTGGCTCTTTTGCACTCACAGTGGTAACAGGGAATCAGTAAGCTGAAAACAGTGTTTCATTTTTATTAGGAAAACTTGTTACATAAGCTCTTATCAGTTTAAACTTACAGAATTAGGCAGAGGCAGAATCCAGGGATATAGCACCCATGTCATTAGCCAGAAGCAGGCGTCAAAATTCAGGCACACCTGAGACATTGCTGCCTCCGTTCCAGACCACCGCAATGAAGAAAGTTGTAACCTTTATGCCTGGTGGAGGGTCTTGTTTGCATTTTGTATAAAACACAACATCTGTGAGTCACAGTAAAGTGCAGCACAATAAAATGAGGTGTGCCTGCACTCGTTTGAAGAAGTCTGGATCTGGACAGAAGAGCAGAGCAAGGTGATGACCATAACAGGGAAGTAGGAACCAAGCCAAAGAAATGTCAGACTAAAGAGGAAGAGTCATGCAGGGCCATGCAGAAGCCAGAGAGCCGATGTGGTGAACAGCCAGCACACATTGGATGTCCCATCAATGGCAAAGCAACAGCACTGAGCTGGAACTCTGCTGGGCTGGGCCCTGGTGCTGTTGGATTTTATTTTTACTACTTATTTTCATCCGTTCCACATTCAAGCTTCTCCTTCCGCAGATTCTGTAAGACCCCAGGTGATTTCTACCACCTTGATTGAAAACTGATGCATGGTGCTTTGCATATATTACCTCTAATCCTCATAAGAACCCTCAAGGTAAGTATTTTTACTTCACTTTCACTGATGAGGAGTTTATAACTCAGAGTGACTTAGTAAATCTATCCAGGGTTATACAGAGATGGTGTGGCTGAGCCAGAATTCATAGCCAGCTGTGTGTGAAGCTAAAGCTGGTTTGTTTTGCTCTGAATTCACTCACCCACTTTTCTTTTATCTATTGGAAGCCCAAGCCAGAATGTCACCCCTCTAGTTGAAATCAAACTATACATGGGCAGATGACAAAGAGAAAAAAGAAAATATAGAATTAAAGTAGTTTAATTGTCTTTTCAGATGAGCTCAGAGAACTCACCAACATCACCTTAATGTCGCCAAAACCATTACTAAAAATCTGATCTCCGGAGTCCTAGGCCAGATCTTAGACCCTTTAGATCACACCACTGAGTGTTGAGGCTAGGAGAATTTGAAGTCTTTGCCATTTACATTCTCTACCCAATCTTCCCTGATAGTCTGTACACTTTGAATCCATACATGCATTCACTTAGTGACCGCTTTGACCTTATTAAGGTTCAGAATAGGTTCTGTTCAAATGAATATCTCTGTAGGAATGATTTCACATTGGAGAGGTCATAGGTGAGTGCTTGTGTCAAACTGATCCATCATACATGATCAGGCAGCATGTGATTACATTTTTGGTTGTTGTTGATGCTAGGTAACTCTAAGTTCCTTTAGCCTCAAGGGATTGGTTGAAGCTTGAGTTCAGCCATAGAAAATTTTGTCAGTCTAGTAGCAATGAAGTACTACTGGGAAAGAGGTGATCAAATGATTTCTGAAATTGAGAAAACAACCCCAGCATCAGTCATTTGCGTTGACTTGAAATGAAGCCCATTGACTTGAAATGAAGCCCATTGACTTGAAATGAAGCCCACTTTATTCTAATAGTTCCAGGCTGGTCAAGGTCAGATGGATCAGCGCAGATGTGGGGCTACATCACTGTTGAGGGAGCCCTTATCAAAGGCTCTGGCAATTTAATGGCCCCTGAGTTGGGGAGTGGGGGGAGGGGAGGTGGTGAGGGGGTAGAACTAGGAGGAAAAAGGTGTTGGCTATTGAGTGGGGACAGTGACTTCAAGGTTTCACTGTCCTCCAAGAGGTCTTGCAGAGGCACCTGAAGATGACCTCTGCCCGAGACCTCAGATTAAGAGATGTAGGAACGAAGGTTCCAGGGCTAGGAATACACATGTGTAAGAGAAAGACCGCCAAAGGGGCCTGAAGCATTGCCTGCAGTTTCCTTTAGAGATTGTGATGCACTGGCTGTGCACTAGGTCTAGTGTGGGGAGAGCTGTTTCCCTCCATGAGGCCTGTCAGGTGAAGCCTTTGTTACTGCCTACTATCAGGCCTGAAAACTCACACATAGAGTTTTACCTAGGAGTCAGATTCCTCAGATGCCACAAAAGAGGCAAAAGAACAAAACAGTGCAATTTGACCCTCATGCAAATAATTGAGAGGAAACATTGCCACACTTAAATGACAGGTAGAGAGAAAGAGCAAGATGGGAGGAGCAAATCCTCCAACATCCTCTTATTTCTGCCATTTCCCTCAGTCCCATTGTCGAAATCCAGTGGGAAGGCAGAGAGTGAGGAAGCTGGGGGTGAGGAAGCAGTTCTTCATGGTCAGCCTCGCATAGCACAAATCAGAGAATGGCAGGGAGTGGGGAGGTGAAAAAGCATAATTAGCACTCAGTGCTTTGGAAGAATACTAGTGCTTGGGCTGTAACTTTAGATTCTGATATTATTGGTTAAAGGCTTAAGCATCTGTGTGTATTTCTTAAAGTTTTAAAATAAAATCTAACCTGCACAAAAAGTTCACAAAATATAAGAGTAAGGCTCAAGGAATTACCACAAAATGAACACATCACGTCACCATCATGCAGGCCAAGAGACAGAACATCATCAGCATTCTGGGATCCTTTCCCCATCACCCCTTCCCACCTCCCCTCAAAGGCAACCACCAAGCATCCTGATTTCTGGCACTGCAGAGTAGTTTACTTGTTTTTTTTTGTTTGTTTGTTTTTTAACTTCATAAACCTAGAATCATACAGTTTCAGTGGTTCTCAACCTGTGGGTCGCAAACAATGAAAATACATCCTGCATATCAGATATTTACATTATGATTCATAACAGTAGCAACATTACAGTTATGAAGTGGCAACGAAAATAATTTTATGGTTGGGGGTCACCACAACATGAGGAACTGTAGTAAAGGGTCGCGGCATTAGGAAGGTTGAGAACCACTGTTTATGTCCTTTTGTGTCATTCCATTACAGCAAATAGAATCCATTTTATCTAGGTGTCTGAAAGAACACCTAGATAAAGGTCTATTCAAGATCTGACAGAACAGAACTTGGAGCAGTACTGTCATGTGACCCTCCTGTGGTGCCAAAACTGACCAATAGAGGGCGTTCATCTGGACTCTTTCAAGGGAAGAGCCACTTTATGTTTGGGATCTTAACTAAAACAGAGTTCCCATTTTGTAATTTCCCACCAGTTAGATGGCTACTTGTCTAAAGGCATTGTGTAGACAACTCCAGACAGAACTGATGTTTCTTATTCCTTCAAGTCAAATATAGTAGACCCTCTATCAGGGATTCAAAGAATTCTATGCCCATGTTTGTAAGATAAGATGGGTTGGAATGATGGATTGGTATGGTGCCTGAGGAACAGCTCATTCTATCAGGCACTATGGATGCATGTGAAAGGAGCAACACTGAGGGTGGAGGCACTATGCATGCTTAGAAGGACCTTACTTGCAGAAGAGAGGCATCGTTTCTTCATTGCTGGGTCAGAGGTTCCTAGGAATTTTCTGTTTAGTGGTGAGGACAAGTCATTCCAGTGATTGTAAGACAATGTGTGGGGTTAATGATTATGAACAATGCTAGCATATTGAATCACATAACATATGTGATTTTTGAGGGAAACAAAAGGTGTCACATAAATGCAGAACTGGGATAGCAACTTCAAGACATATACAGTCTATATTTAAACGTTAACAGATTCTAGAATCCACTGGTATATTAAAAATGTGGCAAAGGACACAGAAGGTCTATTATAAGGAAATACGGTTCATTAGCACACACACTGTACGTGGAAAATGAAATTATAGTGTATAATTCAATAAAGTCTTATTTAATTTCAGGTGATGGACAGTAATTTCAAGTTTAAAATCCAAATGAGACTTAGTTGACTCTTTTTTTTACCAAGTCAGTGTTGTGTAACGAGGGCCATAATGTCCCGCTCAAGTGGTGAAAATCCAGTTAGTCCCTTTTTGCAGATAGCAAATGTATTTAGAAGGTAGCTTGAAGAGAATGGAGTGTGACAGGGACTTCTCTGCGGAGACTCTCATATTTTTTAAGAGAGGAATATTTATGAAATAAGATCTGCTCTGTCTACAGAATTCTGCATCAGAACCAGCCTGGAATTGGCATCAAGATCAGATGAGCAGAGGCAATTCCTTCCGGGTAGAGGATCTTATGTGGTAAAACACCACCAGCCCTTTGGCAAGTGGAGCTTCATAAGCTATCTTGTTTTAATTACACATAAGGTCATGCTGATGAAGTGAAATCCCAACTGATGCTCTCTCTGACTAGGAAACTAATTCAGCTAATATTTTCACTGAAAAATGTAGATCTGGAGATCCTTGCTTTGACTTATGTCATTGCTATAAATATTTTTTAAAGCAACTCTTTTTTTTTAAATTAGATTTTTAAAAATTCTATAGAGCTGTCATTTTATATTATAACACAAAAATTACCTTTTCTGACTTTAAAACTGCATTGAGGTTGATGTATCTTGGCAAAAACCCTGAGTATTGTGTATAGGCATAGCAGGTTCAGAGTTTCCTGTAGCTAATGTGACCTTCATCACTCTCTTCCTATGGAAAACATTTCAGCATTGACAAAAAGAAAATATCTCTGAAGACTGAAGTGGTCCTCAGGGGCTCTTGAAGGCAGGTGTGCTCTCACACATCTCCCTCGGACATTCTGTCAATGTCCTTGCCTGCCAACTGGGTCACTCATATTGAGGACTGGGAAGGGAAGGTTTAAAGAGATTTACAAGCTTTGTAAGAAAGGAGTTAAATCTATCAATTCAAGAACTGTCTCAAATACACACCATTTGAGTGACAGTAGTGACTTTTAATTAGCAGTTCCCCCTGCCAGAGAAAGAAAAGGGGCTGAGGTCTCCCATGTTTAATATATTAGGATGTGACAGTTTCCAACATTCTGAAGATGCTTGCTCTAGGCAGTATGATAGCGAGTAGGAGAGTGTGATATTTATAGAGAAATTTTCCTAAGGTACCTATTCTCAGTTTATTGCAAATCTATAGTTGTACTTTCACTGATCTACAGTGAAGTGACAATGTTGTCACTTTTTCTTCATATTATTATTAATTATTTCAGGTTGTTCCTTACTTTTTTCACTGTTTGGGGGTTTTAATATTATTATTTCTTTTATGGCATATCATGATAGTCCTTGGTAGGGGTGTTTATTATTGCTATTTTTTGTTTAGTAATGCCTTTACTTAAAACTTTTTAAAAGCAGATAATTTTGTTGGATGCCACTCAAATTAAAAAAAAAAAAAGGTCTGTTCCAGAAATGGCAAAAGGCTAAAATTGGTTGGTACAGGATGTTACTCTAGGACGTAATCAGAAATATAAATGTGATTGGAGAATTCTCTATCTTTCTACTCTGTAAACTGTAATATCCAAGTACGTTGTAGGACAAAAGGTTAATGAAGAGAACTTCTATGTCTTATTCTCAATTGACAACCTAGGTAGAGTACCATTCTTCTGTAGGTCAATGTTCCCTTAAGGGAAGGGTCTCCAGGAATACCTCCTTTCATTGCACACTTATGCTCATTCTCACTTAGACTACACAAAGAGGAGTTGCTATGAATTGGTCTGCTATTTGTTATACTGTGATTATTGTGCATAGACATAGTTGGTTCTGAGTTCCATGTGACCTGAGATCCAGCCCAGGTGTGGATATGACCTTCATTCAATTGTCTCTTTCCTCCTGTGGTTATCTATTCAAGTGTTTAGCTGGGGTGCAGCCATGTTTGAAATTCATGTTTCAGTTCAATGGGGGAAGGGAAGCCTCTTATTTGGGATTTGAGTTAGACTTGGATTTGGGTATCATAATACATTGCTCTTCTACTTTATGATACCACTATTTCTTGATTATATAGCTGACTTGAGAAAATTGGCAGTAGAGATGCATTCTGTGATAGGGCTTGGGTATTTCTAGATTTTTTGGCTATGATTCCACCTAATAGAAATTCAGGTACAATTAAGAATAATACCTAAGGATCATGGGAAGTGTCAACTCAGCTCTTTTGTTCTAAGCAGAGATTTTCTATAAAACTCAGAAGAAGTTTCTGAGATTATGAATGGCTGGTTTTGTATTGAATTTCCTTTAGTAAATCCTTTCCTTACTCCATTAATCTGATTATCTCTTCTTCTACTAGATCCCTACTTAACTAATAGATTTAATTCTCATAGGATATATTATGCTTCGTTGCAAAATTCTTTTGGAGATTTATGTCTCCTAAAAGACAGTAAATCCTTAGGTGTGAGAATGGAGTTTCATTTTTCTTCATATCTTTAGCACCTGTCACTGTGCCTGACATGTGGTAAATATTCACTGAAATTTGTTGAATGAGGACAAGAAGAAATAAATGAGTGATTAATTAATTTCATCAACTTTGATACTCATGCAATTATAATAAATATTTAATTATATCAGCACAGATAATCAGTGTTGTTCTTAACATTCAATTTCTTGCAGTCCCAGTTCTATGGGCTAATCATAGGACCTTTCTTTTCCAACCCTTGTGAGTGCACATATTGAATTTCCCTTTATGGGCATAGCCACCAAAATGTAAGTCATTTCCTTTGAATAAGGCTATCACGAATACTCTCTCTTGTCCTTATGAAAATTTTTGGTTTTGCCATTTCAGTGTGACAGATAAGGACTCAAAATAATTTACAGCCTTGTCTGATCTAACTGACTTTGGTAGTAACAGCATGTTCTTAGGCAAGTGCATAGGCTTATTGACATTAACCCAGAATTGTACAGTGGATTATTATTTCTACTAGATGCCCGATGCACAAAATTCGTGCAAGAGTAGGCCCTCGCAGCCCGTTTTGTCAGAACGGTCATCCTGATGGTCATTCTGCTGTTTGGTCTAATTAGCATATTAGCTCTTTATTATATAGGATAATAAGGATTGCTGACAGGAAAGTTTTCTTTGTGTGCGTTCTCTAGCACATCTATTTATATTCTAAAGGCATTCTTTATGTTTAGTCAGTTCCATGTGGATCATTTTTCTGAGAACAGAATCTCTGCATACACAGAAATGGATTTTTCTTATGGTGCCTGTCAAAAGCTATTTTGTGCTTTTTAAATACTAAAAGTAAAAGGAAGAAATCTAGAACTGGTCACCTACTTGTCATCAACAACTACAGTTTTATTCATGAAGAATGGAAAGGCAGTGGGTGTTTATGATTTTGATAACTTGTTGTTTGTTTTTGCTATATTTGCTCATGCTACAATTTAATGAACTTTAAATAATTGCTTGAGACAATCAGTCTTTAATGAATCAGCTCTTATATTTATCATTCTGCAAACCTATAGATTTGCTACCTTCCTGTAAACCCATATGTGAACTATATAAAGTTACCTTCTTGTGCCCTAGTTTCCTTGCCTAAAAAGTAAAGATTTGACTACAACTTTCTTCAACTCAACTTTAATTCATATAATGAATCTTTGAATACTTATGTTTTTTTCTGTAATCCCAACTAGAAAAATCCTGATTTAAAATCCTGGTTCATTGTATATTGTATTTACAATACTCTCAGGTTAATATCTCTGCAAATCCTATAATGATGGCCCCTAATACCTTCAGCAAATTGATTTTGCTGACAAAAATATTGATCAAGATAGTCTGGGACCAAATCCTATAGGGAATTGATACATCAGTTGCTACTCTTTGGAAATGGTACTTCAATCAATTATGAATCTACCAAAATTTTACTAATATCAAATTCATTTTTATGTTTTACATATAGATATCAAGAAAGGATTTTCAAATATTTTACTGCAATCTAGCTCTACCATATACATTGATGTCTGGATGTCTGACTTACCCATCTTTCAACACTGCAAAAACAACAAAACAAAAAAAAAACACAACACAACAGAATGTGATTAGTTTGATATTGCTCATTTTTTACATTACTCCTGTATTTAACAAGCCCATTTTTGTCTCTTAATACACACAAACTACTTCATTATAACATCATTCTAGAAGTGTTCCTGGAAATTACATAAATCTTGCCAGTCAGAAGTTTGTAAAATGTGCCTGGTTCATTTTGAGTCTTGCAAAGATGTTAGTCCATCTCTGGTTTCTTTGTATCATTCCCATTCTATCTTTTTTTTTTTCCAAAAACCCACATGTGGCTCAGATAAACTTGCTTATTTACCTCAGCATCCCAGGATGCAGACTTAAAGCTGAGCCTGGAATTGCTTTCCATCTCTTCACATATTATAGACTTGTAACCATTTACCATACTTACTTGCACATCATTTTTTTTATCAGATAAGGGAAAAAAACACACCAAAAAACAGGAGTTAAATAGTTCAAGTTGACCTTTGTCTACAACCACCATTAATCAATTGATTCTTTCTGGAACTCTCCTTCCCTTAATACTTTCTACAAAGGTTTAGTTTTGCTGACAAAATGATCATCATGGTTTCTCATGATATCCTTTGTTAGATCACTCACTAGAGCTCATCACAGATCTTATCACACATTTACTTCTCACTGTTCTGAAGACTGTTGCAGTCCAAATCAAGGAGCCAGCAGATCTGATGTCTGGTGAGAGCTCACTTCCTAGTTCATAGACAGCCTTCCTTAATGCTGTGTCCTTCTATGGAGGAAGGGGTGAGGGAGTTCTCCAGAGTTCTGTATAAATGAACTAATTTAATCCCTTTCATAAGGGCTGCACCCTCATGATCAAAGCACTTCCCATAGGCCTCAATTCCAAATAACACCACATTGGGGATTAGGTTTCAACATATGAATTTTAGGGGGGTGGGCACAAACATTAATAGTCTATAGCATGCGTAAAAACAAAACAAAACAAAAAACCTAGAGCAATCACAACACACTATGAGTTTAAAATTGAGGCAAAGTCTGCCTTAGCAAGATATCCTCTCATATTCTCCTTGCAGAAAGAGCAGGTAATTTACTTTTCTAAATCAAGCCAAGTTATGGCTCAAGTCTCATGATTAGCATTTCTCCCTTAGACCTGTAAGACCTGGAACTCTGCTGATAGGAGAATCCTAGAATATTGGCTACAGAGTACACTTAATGATAAGCAGTTTCCAAACCTGCATTAGAGTCTCCTGGGGGGAAATTTTTCAATATGTATTTTCAGACCAGCCTAACCTGAAATATCAGAAGCTCCAAGGGGAGAGATCAGGGAATCTGTATGTTTAAATAAGATCCCCCAACATTGTATTTAAAGACAGTCTGTCACATATGTGGGCTGACTATGGAAATGGCGGGCATGTATCCTCATTTCACAGCAGTAAATCAGGGTCTAAAGGAGTTATGATATTTTCCCCAAAGTCATATTTAATGCATTCCAAGTCCTCAGCCTAAATGTCTGCAGTGCAGTCACTGGGCTGTCACAGTTTGGAGTCCAGGAAGGCCAACCACACCTATCTTCTGGCTAATAAAAGTTTTCCTGCACAGCCCGGCTGGCATGGATCGGTGGTTGAGTGTTGACCTATGAACCAGAAGGTCACGGTTTGATTCCTGGTCAGGGAACATGCCCAGGTTGTGGGCTCGATTCCCAGTGTGGGGCTTGCAGAAGACAGCCGATCAATGATTCTCTCTTATCATTGATGTTTCTATCTCTCTCTCCCTTCCTCTCTGAAATCAATAAAATTATATAAAAAAGAAAACCTTTTTATGCACAAAGCTTCTCCTTTGCCCCAGACAGTATTGGGATTGGGATTACAAATAGAAAAAACAAAAATGCCACACTCAAAGAGTTGATGTTACATGCCCGTGTAGATTTCACTTGCTCCAAAGCATATATGGACAATGGCCTGGCTCCACCATGAGGAATGTAAAAGCACCTGACCTCAAAACCCTGGCCTCTGGTTTCCCCTGCCTCTTTTTCCAAGTTGTTCTTTTGTGCCCGAAAAGTATCCAGGTCTTTCTTTGGATATAATAAAGGAATGCAATACACTCTCCAAAATCATTCTGGAGAATGAGGAATTGATTAGTAGAAAATATTTGCAAACAATATGTTTGATAAGGGATTGATAATCAAAATATATAAGGAACTCATATAACTCAATAGAAAAAATAGAAATAATCTCATTAAAAAATGGATGAAGGACTTGAACAGACATTTCTCCACAGAAGACATAGAAATGGCCAACAGGTATATAAAAAGATGCTTAACATCACTAATCAACAAAGAAATGCAAATCAAAGCCACAGTGAGATATCTTACACCTGTTAGGATAGGTTTTATTAATGAAACAGAAGATGCAAAGGGTTGGTGAGGATGTGGAGAAAAGGGAACACTGGTATATTGTTCATGAGAAAACAAATATGTTGGTTCCTCAAAAACATTAAAAATAAATCTAACATAATCACTTTCATGGTTTACATTTAGTATTTTTAATCCACCTTTATTTCTGTATATTCTGTAGAGAATGCACTTTTATTTTTTCTCAAATTAATAAATGTTCTAAAAAACTTTGTAAGTACCTTAAATAAACTATAAAAACCTCCCTTCCTGTACATTTAAAAATACCATTTTTAAACTGCTAAATTTCTCTCTGGGAAATTTTTATTAATCTTTCATTAACCTGTTTAACACTAGTATTACTACTTTTTAATATTTGAAAGCACAATAAACATTTATAACTTGTATTTCAAAGCAGCCCTGTTTAGCTTAAATATTTAGTTTTCCATATGAATTTTGATAAATATGCTATTTCATAGGCCACATCAATTTATCTTTAAAATTTGTTCCTATTTATTTTATAAAGGTGATTAATAAATGATACTTTCCCAATGTGAGTGTATACATTTTCATTTAATTTATTTTTTAAATTCTCACCTGATGATATGCTTTTTAAAAATTGATTTTAGAGAGAGAGGAAGGAATGGGGGGGAGAGAGAAAAACATGGATGTGAAGGAGAAACAATGATTGTCTGCCTCCCATATGTGCTCCTACCTATTGAGATCGAACTCTCAACCTAGGGATGTGCCCAGACCAAGAATTGAACCCACAGCCTTTTGGAGTACTGGAGAATGCTCCAAAACCAATTGAACCAGCCAGCCAGGACTGTTGTTGTTTTTATGTTGCAGAATGAGTCATACACTCCCTCATATGTTTCCCACCGATTATTCATTATTGTTTCCTTAGAGGTTTATGTGGTCCTTTAATTTGCACAAACTCCAGTTTTAATATTTTCATTGATTTCCCTTAATGTCCAGGCTTGTGGTGTTGGAGATAAAAGGAAAGGCAGTGTGAGTTTTACCATCTACTCAGTCATCTAGGCTCCGGTGGTTAAAGAGGAGAGGGAGCTGTAGTTATGGGCACTCACATCAAGAGATCACAAATGGGTTTGGTAAACTCTATATATCTGGTGCTCTTCTTTGCATATTATGTGACTCTGTCTTGTCTCTCTTGCCATAAATTCTAGACAAGATTTCTTCTTGGTAAGGATGCATCCGGACACTGATGGCTTTTGCTTGATGTAGCTTTAATACCCCCCATATTTTTGCTGCAGCTGCTTTTAAACAATGTTCCATAAGCAGTCACACTACATGGGCTTCCACATGTGTGCCCCTGTCTCATCCATAATCACCCTCGTTGCCTCTTCCTTCTAAATTTGTGTGTATTGGTGGGTTTTGTCTGATTCTTTTCTATATATTTTACCAGCTCTAGACCACTTTCCAAAAAACCTACGTGTGAATGCACTCTTCATATCTTCCTTTGATCTTGTTGGAAGAGGAAAATTTCAATTTATTCTAAGTTGATTGCATGAAATATGGTCGTATAAAGGCCTATGCTAAAGGTTGCATCTAATCTTTACTTTCTTAGAGGACATCTTTTTGATTTCTTTTTCTTTTCTCATATATTAAGTAAATAAACATTTTATCCTTATACTTCCACAAGCACACAAGCATTCAGCATACTTCATTTACTTGGAAAATATGTTTTCTGACTTCTTGCTCTTCATTTAGCTGTGCAGTGGGTTGCTGTAACATATTGTCGTGACCATCATCACTACCACCAGTTACTATATATGGGAGGTAATCCAGTGTTTCTCAACATTTTATTCACTACCATTCCCCTCTAAGAGGCATTTTTAGACATTTTCCTACTTAGAAAGTTCCCAGTATGATGTCTTAATATAAGAGATATACCATATATCTGATTATACATTCTGACATTCTGGGGAGCCAAATCCCATTGTGATTTCTACATTTATTTCACCCCTCAAGAACCAATTTTTACCCCCTAGGTCACAAGATTGCCCATGTTGAGAAAATGGTATATTTTTTGTTCCAGGCAATTCATTATGCATTTTATACTTAAATAAATATATGTGTTTAATTGATTATTTCTGGATATATGGCTGACCATTTCTCTGCTGATGAATTAACATAAAACTCTTCTTCTACAACTCAGCTTATACATTTTGTGTTCTACACGCCTAGACATCCGGTCCTCTTGTCTTTTGGGCTCTTCTCATGCTTGATTTCCCCTGTCAGCTCTTTCACCACACACACTTCTGCAGAACCCGAACCATGAGAAATAAGTAGTGTCAGAATACGAAAGGACTGACACTGCATTATACCTTGTGACAAGAGCAGCATCTGCCATTGTAATGAGATCGTCAAATGTTAATCACTTTTCATTTTTCTTATTGCATGACACAGGCTCAAAGAAATATTGAAGCTACCTATCTCTTTTGAGGGAGGGGTGGGGATAGGGCTCCTGTCTGTCTTAATGCATTCTATGATTTTATTTTTTTACAAAGCAGTGTTCCTTATATACATCCTAAATATGTGGTTTGGAAATTGTTTTAAAAATATAATCACAAAGTCATATTTGTAATACGTGATCCTATTCTCAGTGACCACTATTGATTAGAACATAAATGGCTGGCATTCATTCATAGGTTGGTGAATTAAATTACCTATTAAGAATTTAGGTAATTGAATAAAATAAATTTTATTATTTATAAAATAGATATTAAATAAAAATAGATATTAAAGTCAGGCAGTAGTGAAGGAGAAGAAGGAGGGATAGAGGAAGAAGAAGGGGGAAAAGGAGGAGAAAGACTTGCTATCACTATTATTTTGTAGGCAAAAAATGGTATGACAAAATAAGTGGAAAGAACATAATCTCACAATAAAAAATACTTTAAAATCAACATGCTAGATATACTTTAAAAACTCACTACATTGTTTATTATTTGTTAAAATATATTTTTATTGATTTTAGAGAGTAAGGGAGAGAGAGAAAGATAGAAACATAAAGATGAGTGAGAATCATTGATCGGCTGCCTCCTGCATGCCCCACACTGTGGGATTGAGCCTGCCACCCAGGCATGCACCCTGATCAGGAACCGCACCGTGACCTCCTGGTTCATAGGTTGGTACTCAACACCTGAGCCAAGCCGGCCAGGCTACATTGTTTATTCTTTATTTCATAGTGATCTCTTTATAAAATCAGCCCTAACAAGAGTGAACTCTTCCTAAACTTTGGTCCAAGATTAACAAGTGTTGATAGACTCTCACATATTTCAAAACCTGAGATACAGATCATTGTAAGATCAATTCTTTTGCTCTTGCTTTGATTTGACATATAGATGAACTTACTCCAGGAACCAGTGATGGTTTTATACAGATGAATCTTATCGATTGGCCAATTACACATGCCTTTGTAATAAAAATAGACATATTAAGGATCCATAGATGCCATTTAGTTGATTGACATGATTTTTCAAAACATGGAGCTCTTGAGGGAAATTGCTGCCATTTTAAAATTTATTAGTAAAAACACCTGCTGGGCAAACTGAACTGGCAGTTCAGTCAGTGCTGATGAGACTAACATGGGAAGTTCAAACTCATTTGCTTTATCTTCTTGATCATCACTGTACTCTATGTGTGACCCAGCAATATCTGAGAAGATGCTTCTGGGTTAAAGGATGAGTTCTAGTTCAAAGAGGATGAATAGCGATGTGTGTAGCATTATCCAAACACTTATTCGGCCTTCTATCAAATGTATTTTTTGCTAGTAAGGTTTCAGGCAAGCCTCTGCATACACTAAGCGAAGCTCATGCCCACTTAAGATGTACACCTCCCAGGAGACTTCAGCTATAATAACTTACAAAGAGTCCAATTGATGCAAATTCAAGTTCCTGTTAATGTTAAGTGAGCTCTTGCCCAGATTTTCTCTCTTTTTCAGGGTCAAACATGGTGGAAGTTGAGATTTGGTCGAATTGCTTTAAAAATTTAATCAAGTGTTACCTCAGCAGGCAACAGATGGAGGAGAAGCCATTTGATATTAGATCACTAGCAGTGCACCCAGCACATGATATGAGGCACAGATGTTTATCTGCAATGGCCAAAAAGTTGGAAAATGAAAACTTGGAAGAAAGCAATTGAGTTTCCAAACCTCTCCAATGCCATATTGTAAACAGGCAGGGCAGCCTCTAAGGGGTGGCATTAATACCTGATTCTCTTACCATCTTCTCATATTAGGGGATGCACAATCGTGCTTGTGCTCAGCACTGAAACCTCAATTCAGAGATGTCTTTATATTTTATGGTATCTCCGAACAATATTTCCAATTAATGTGCTTCTGTGAAAATTCCTTTTCTTTGCTTTTTCCCCAGTGTCTCTTTTGAGTTTTACATTCAACATTTTGTTTTCTCTCTCACGCCTTATAAGATAAAAATTCAAACTGATTTCCACACATCTTTCACTCCCTTTACAAACTGTATAATTTAAAACATTTAAGTGTCTCAGGTATCTTTGTCACAATTACCCTGAAGAGTTGTGAGTTGAGTTTTTATCATGTATTTACTTTTATTGATGAGGTAGCATTTTATATTCTAACTTCTCTAGAAACTGTTTCTCGCTAGCAGATGGAAAATGTTGGTGTAGGTTGTCCCTTGACACCATGGGCATGAATAAAATTAACTGCTCAAAGCGGGATTCTTCTTTTCTCTATGTAAGCAGGCTCACCTCTCACATTGCAGGGCCTGGGGACAAAGGGCAAATGGAGGACCCTCCCTGGAATGCACACCTGTCCGATTTACTGGCCTGTTTCTGGTGTGTATTGCAGAGATCAGGGCATGGGATGGACACCTTGGATCAGAAGTCCCAGGTCTGCCCTAACTGGTTTGGCTCGGTGGATAGAGCATCGGCCTGCAGACTGAGAGGTCTGAGGTTCGATTCCAGTCAAGGGCATGTACCTTGGTTGTGGGCCCATCCCCAGTAGGGGGTGTGCAGGAGGAAGCTGATCGATGTAGAGGTATGTGGGCTCCATTTGGGCTTTCTCATCCTATATGGAGGGATACAGCTCAAAGACGCTGTAGCAGCGACTTACAGCTCAAGGCTCGGGAGAACAGTCCAGTTGCCTAACTCTAAGGTTATTGTGTGTAAATATTATTCCTTCGTAAACACAGGGAAAAGGAAAAGGAAATATGACAATTTGTACTTGGACAAAGGCAAGGGTCATACTTATGGATCAATATCACAACTAACCCTATAATCTTATTTAAATGTTTTTCATTTGGGGGGCATGCCCTCAGGTGACCCCCAATGACCTCTTGTGTATAATCCCCTCTTCTTGAGTCTGGATGGGATTACTTCTAACTAATAGAACATTGAAGCGGTGATTGGATGTCTCTGGTTATGCTACATGGTAAAGATGATGGAAGGCTTACCTAAGACTCAGTCTTGGAAGGCTGAAAAGAGACTCTACTTCTAGTCTTGAAGAAGCAAGCTGCTATGTTGTGAATTGCCCATGTAGAGGGTTAGAAGGGCCTCAGTCCTAGAACCACAAGAAACTATGTCTTGCCAATATCTGCAAGAGCTTGGAAAATGGCCTACAGCTCCAAAAAATAAAAGATCACAGACTGGCGGCTATCACCTTGTTTTCAGCCTTATAAGACCCTGAGCAGAGAAACCCACTTACACTGAAGCCAGACTCCTAAAACTGTGTGAAAATAAATGTATGTTGTTTGAAGCTACAAGGTTGGTGATAACTTATTACATGGCATAAGGACATTACTGCATCAGTCCTTTGGAGTTCGGATGTTTAGTCTTTCTTGCCATTCGTGTACTTAGGACTTCCCACAGCATTTATGGTCTGGTAATCACTCTATTCTTGTACATAGACCCTTGTGTTGCATCCTGTGGGAATGCCCAATTCCCTGTATTGTTTCGGCAATTTTTAATTATTTAATTTACCATGACTGAACAAAGATGATCATGTTCAAAGACACTCAAATTTTTGAAGACCTTGCTGATGACTTGTTCCCTTATCCTTTCCTTCCTAATCTAGTCTTTAAGTACCTAATCTTACCTGACATCTTCCTCGTTTCTTACCTTGTCCCTTGACACTGGCAGAAATATTTATCTTCCTCCTTTGATACATGGACCACTTTCTCTGATCTCCTTTTAAGATTTTCTTTTTTACTTAATCCTTTACTTAGAAATCTCAGTAATTATATATGAGACCTTCCTTTCTTAATTAAATTGTATTCTCCTAGGGTGGTAAGAAGGGCAAGGGCAGAGATAAAAATCATTTATGTCTTTATAGTCTGTCCTTAAATTCAGCAGTGCCTTGTTCTATGCCTTCGGTAGAGTGGGCTCTCCTTACCTATTGTGTGTGTGTGTGTGTGTGTGTGTGTGTGTGTGTAAATGGAAGATATGTTGAACTGTATAGCTTTTAGCCCACTCATTTCTCAAAAATAAAATTAACTCTTTTAAAAAAAATCTAGCAAAATGGATCAATGATTCATGTCTCATTAATGCTCAAGTAATCCTTTCTCTCCTAAAACTGACAGCAGTTGGGGGGCGGGGGGTTGATTCAGCAAATCCTTATGTGCTTTGGAATTTGGATGCCATTAGAAATAGTAGCTTTAGAGGCAGCTGAAGTGAACGATTAGCTCTGATCTATAATATGCCTATGACAACTACTTATAGGTGCTATTCAAAGGACAGCTAAAGGCTAAACTCAACAGGGAAAGTCTAATAAGTTGCTTGTATTTCTGCTCCAGTTATTTCCTTGGCTGGCAAGAACCAAATGGAGCTTCCTGTGGGTTCTTGTCATTCTTGGTTGAAGTCCTGAATGTTGGCAGACTATCCCCACAGGCAAGGTAAAAGACAGAATGGAGGCAGTAATCAGGGTAATTCAGGCAGTATGTGTGCTAATAAAGAAAAAAAGGTGCTTGGGGCTTGGTTGACTCAGCACGGAATGAATGTTCTGGATAAATGGCCTTCACACTGCTTTTTGTGCATGGCTAGGGGCAGCCTGAAAGCTCTGTCCATCCATATCCCTGAAAAGAAACCATATGTCTTTTTATGAAAAGTGTCCAGGTTGCTTGAAAGCTCAACCCACTTACAGAGAGTTTATAAACCTTACCTGTAACTGCAACATATGCCATTAAAATCCGGCATGCACTTTAAATAATACTGATAATCTAAAATTTGAACAGTTACACAAGGTATGATTTAAGGACCCAAATGCCACAATAGGGAAAAAATTAGCAGAGATGCTGTATGTAGAGAAAATAATGTTACAATTGATTTGGTTTGTAGTGTTTTTTTAATTCTTTATTGTCCAGCACTGAATGAATGTTCTGGATAAATGGCCTTCACACTGCTTTTTGTGCATGGCTAGGGGCAGCCTGAAAGCTCTGTCCATCCATATCCCTGAAAAGAAACCATATGTCTTTTTATGAAAAGTGTCCAGGTTGCTTGAAAGCTCAACCCACTTACAGAGAGTTTATAAACCTTACCTGTAACTGCAACATATGCCATTAAAATCCGGCATGCACTTTAAATAATACTGATAATCTAAAATTTGAACAGTTACACAAGGTATGATTTAAGGACCCAAATGCCACAATAGGGAAAAAATTAGCAGAGATGCTGTATGTAGAGAAAATAATGTTACAATTGATTTGGTTTGTAGTGTTTTTTTAATTCTTTATTGTTGAAAGTATTACATATTTCCCTCTTTTCTACCCACTGACCCCTTCAATTCCCCCCTCCCCTGCCAGTTCCTTTCCCAGGCCCCAGGCCTTCAACACTCTATTGTATGTGTTCATGAGTTATGCACACAAGTTCTTTGATTGATCTCTTCCCACTCACCCATATTTTAAGACCCTTTTTCCTTTGGGTTAAGTGCTAACCATTAATGCTTTGGGGGGGAAGTGTGTCTTTTGCTCTAGTTCTCTGTAGAGAAGTAGGAGGGGTGACTGACTCAAGATACCACTTTCTTCTTTTAACCAGCAGATGCGTTTACTCTTTGTGATATAGACTGCAACATCCTCCCTGGAGTTAATGGAACTAGTTCAACCATGATTTTAATGAAGTTCCTTAGAGTTAAAGGGGATAACTGAAAAGACTCATCTAATATCCTCATTTGCTATTAACACATATTTACTTAAGTCTGACCATCAAAATAACATGCAATGGCAGAGCCCATGGTGTTCACTTACAGAGCCAGCAAATGAAAAACTTCCTAGCTGAACTGTAGAATGTAGGAGGGAGGGAGATGTCACCTGAGATGTGGTTATAATCAGCAGTTATTAATTCTCACAGCATTCTGGAAGATTAATTCCATGTAGAGACCTGCATGAAGTAACAATGGAGAAATCATGCAGACCCATCTCAGAGTCGCTGAGATTTTTTTCCCTTCTCTTCTGATTTTGAATGTAATTGATGATTTCATTTGAGGCCAGGACAAAGGATATTTAGTTTCCTTTTAGTTTTTCAATTTCTTTTTAATGCAGCAATTGATTCTCTTTTGTTATCTAACTTCCATTAGGTTTGATTCTGACATTTAGTTTTCAGGACATTTCTCTGATTCCTTAAAAATCATTTTGCTACTTCATTGCAATTCAAAAAATTCAAAAGAATATAAATAACGTAACAATACCCACCCTCTGACTCCACCAATTCTATATTTTGCAAGCTACAGAAGAGAGACAAATGAGCCCCACTTGCCGAAGATGAAATTTATACTAAAAACCGTTATTCCTTCCAGAAGCTTGATGCCATTACTTTCATTGCAAACATAGAGAATGAAAACTCAAAAAACTCTTTAAAGTACTTTTACTTATTCTCAAAGTTTCTACTTCTGTCACTTTTCCTCCAAATAAAAACACACACATCCAATTTAACGCCAGTGATTATAAATGGGTTATGGTTTAATTCTAAAAGTACAAAGATCACTCAATGAGCTAAAGAGGGCAGAGCGTACAGTTTGAATTAGGAGGTGGGAGGTAAAGGTTCTGGTGTTAGAACATTAGTATTAATTGATTGATGGGTCAATTGTTTGACTGATTCTTCTTTGAACATATTTATTGAATATCTATGTCTCAAACATGGTAACAAGCACTAACGATAGATAACCATGGCACATTATTAGATGTGGCCAGTCCCTGGCTTCCCCATCTTCTGGTCTAATTAATCAAATGACATTCATCAAACAATAATATACTTTTAATTGAGTACATAATTAAGACCTGAGATAAATTCTATGAAGGAAGGAAACATCACTCTTCAACATAGTATTTACAAAATAAAATGGGCTTTCCTGAAAAAGGGATAAATAAGTAAGGAAGAGAGTGATGAAGAAACATGGCTTACTTTCAGAGCAGTATGTGCAAAGGGTTGTATGAGAAGCTAACAGTGGCTGAGATAAGAATATAGGGAGAGCCCTGACTGGTTTGGCTCAGTGGATAGAGCGTCGGCCTGCGGACTCAAAGGTCCCTGGTTCCATTCCAATCGGGGGCATTTGGTTGCGGGCACATCTCCGGTGGGGGGTGTGCAGGAGGCAGCTGATCGATGTTTCTCTCTCATCGATGTTTCTGGCTCTCTGTCCTTCTCCCTTCCTCTCTGTGAAAAATCAATAAAATATATTTTATTAAAAAAAGAATATGGGGAGAGTATCGGGAAGAGGAAAACTAGATTATGTTGCTTTGCAGGCCATGTTAAGGATTTTGACTTTACTTTATGTGCATTAGAAAGCTTTTGGAGGATTTCAAGTCTGCATTGCCATAATTAGATCTAAGCTTTGACAGGAAAACTTTGAGATGAAAACTCCAACAGGTATTACAGAATCTACTTTGGAGCTCTTGGCCACTTATTAACTAGAGGCAACACTTTCTTCCATACCTGGTGATGTAGTATGAAATGTGTGTCAAAATTGAATTGTGCACTCAGTATGAGAAGAGTTCTAAGAGAACTACAAAGAGTTATAAAAAATCCCCAATTTTTCTTTAGATACAGTCTTTATCAACATATGTTTAGAATTTTGTATAATATTTTCCTTTCTTCTTTATTTCAAATTAAATAATAATAGCATATGACAGAGACTAAATATTTATGTAACAATTTCTAGCTTTGTTTTAAATTGATAAACATAATAGTTGTTATCAGTGATATCAGCATAATTTTAACCTTTTCATAAGAAGTGCAAAATCAAATGGATTAATCATATTATCATATTATCAGGAATGATTATAGCACATGGACTCTTAGAAATGCCTAATGATCCCTTTTTCCTGGTATCAGTGTTGTAGTGTGGTACCCTACTGCTGAGTTTGGACAACACCTGTGACTTTCTTCCAACGATAGCATATGGCTGAAGTGACTGAATGTACATGATTATTCATATGATTAAGTTACATGAGCTCGTAAGTGCTTCTGTTGATGGAGCCTCCCTGTATTTCACTAGCTTTTAGGAAGTTAGTGGTCATCTTGGGGAACCGCACATTGCAAGGAACTGTGGGTGACCTCAAGCAGCTGAGTGTGACCTCCAGCTAAGAGTCAGTAGGAAACTGAAACTTTCAGTTTTATGATTGCAAGAGGCCGAGTTTTACCCACAATATGAGTGAACTTGGAAAACAGGAACTTCTCCAGTTGAGCTTCAGATGAGACTGCAACCCATACAAATTAACTTTCATTACATCCTTGTGAGACTCTAAGAAGAGGATCCAGTTTAACCATGCTTAGATTTTTAACCCACATACTGTAGGCTATTGAATGTGTGTTATCTCCAGCTTCTAAATTTGTGATAATATTGTTATGTAGCAATAGATAATTAGTACACTGATGATGCCAAAACTTTCCTGTATATGGCAGTAAGTCTCACCACTCAACAGAAAAATGTTATTCGTCAGTATATGCATGGAAGACTGAATTCAACCTGGGAAACTTGATTTAGGGGCATCAATGCATTTCTCAAAAGAGTTTGTTCTCAAAAAGTCAATTGTATGAATATAGAATAATAGTTGCTTGTTAAATTGGGTAAATCACAACTTCTTTTGTGGTTAGTTTTCTCATCTCTAGAAAGATAATATTTGCTCTTTTACATGAGGGATTATTGTAATACTAGAAGCCCAATGCACAAAATTCGTGCAAGAGTAGACCTTCCTTCCCCTGGCTGCTGGCACAGGCTTCCCTCTGGCACCCAGGACCTGGGTTTCCCTCTGGCTGCTGGCAGGCACCTGGGACCCGGGCTTCCCTCACAGCCCTGGCTTCCTCTGGAAGGTCATCTGGGAGGATATCCAGAAGGACGTCCAGTCTAATTAGCATATTGTGCTTTTATTATTATAGATTAAATTGAGATAATGTTAATTAAATAATTATTAGGTTTGTATTTGTATACTTTCATATACAATACATGGAAGTCAATGATAATTATAAAATGCTATCTCTTTAAGTGAAGGATTAGCATAGTTTTAATAAGTTATCTTCTACTCTCTGAGACCTACCATTAATTATATATCCAACTTGGACAGATTCTTCACTTAGAGTTCTTCATTTTCTATTCTTGTTTGATTTAATAAGAGATTGGATGTTAATGTGTTTAGTAGCACTCACAGGGTAGCCTTTCACCTTAGCAGGGGCAGGTGTATTATTCCAGGTCTCAGTGACAAGAGTTCATGTGATTCACTTACCTGCTTACTCTTAAATGGCATTTTCGGGTGCAGTGCTATTTGAAATTCTCTTTGGTAAAAATCCAGTGCTTTCCATTTGTTCATGCATTGCCATTAATATTTGCCTTCACATTTACAAGCTTGTCACAAAAAAATGAATTTATTTTCAATTTTTTTACCATTTGTGTAAATGCTGTTGTCACTGAAGGGTAAAGATATATAGACAGAATTCAAATGCGTAATATCACAAATGTTTTTAAACCTCTTTTATTAATGCAGTTCACAGCACAATTAACATAAATAATGTTGTTTTTAGTCCATTGGTTCCCAAAAGCATTAAGATGCAAAAGCAGATAATGCAGAGAAATATGGTTAGAAAGCAAATGTCAGCAACTGGGTGCAAAATGTAGTGCAGCTGCTTCTGTAAAGTTAATAATAACCATTTTAAAAAGCAGATCTGAATTATGAGAGACCTTTTTGTTGTGTGTTTTCCAAACTGACTGATTTTTCAGTTCATAAAGTATCCTTACTCTCTGGATGAACCATCTGTGATATCTCCATTTTAGCTGATTTGCGTATGTGTGTGTATGTCAATGGCAACCCATATGGGGAAGGAATAAGCATCACAGACAAAAGTTCAACTGATGGGTATCATCATTTCAATTGGAGATCACTTTACTTACATTAAGATGTATCCTCTAAAACTGCGGTCCTCAGAAAATTAGTTCTTTTAGGTTTCACATTCATTGAATACACCGTATCATCTATGTAGCTATTCAGAAGCAAAAATGAACATAATCACAAAATCACTGGGTTAAACATCTTAACTACATTGTAAGACTTAGCTGCCCCAATGTAAGTAGGGATTAATCACAAAGGAAATATGGATTTATTTAATGAAAATATCTTATTTCCTTAAAGCAGAAAAGGTTTAATAAAACAACACAATTCAGATAGTTACTGAGAAGTCATACAAAGGAAAATGTAACCTTGGGTAACATTTATTGGATACTTACTTTGTGCCAGTCAGGGCACATGCCTGGATTGTGGGATCAACCCCCAGTGTGGGGCGTGCAGGAGGCATTCAATCAATGATTCTCTCCCATCAATATTTCTATCTATCTCTCCCTCTCCTTTCCCCTCTGAAATCAATAAAAACATATTAAAAATATATTTTTTAAAAGATGACCTTAGTGCTTTACCTTATTCTATATTCATACATTTTCATACATTAATCATTCTAACTTACAATATATAATTTGAGGATTAATCTGACTCAAGTTGTGTTTTAAAATTTTGAAACATTTCTGAATATTTTGGAAATTTTAATTGATGACAATAAAAGTACTGAAGATCAGTAAAGCACAAAGATTACACATGCACAACTCATGGCCTTGAATGAAATGGATTTTATTTGGGATAGCACATGAGCTATATGAAAATTAAGAAAATACACTATATAAAATAGAGTCAAATCCTTTTGATTTGGTCCAAAAAAAATCTTAAAATCATACCTCTGGTTCTGCCTCATGTGCTTTTCAGCTTCAGAATTTCTCTCTGACAGTAACACTGAAAGATGGGCTATACAACGTCTTCGCTTTCCTTTTAGTAAGCATCCATTAAGTTCCTCCTTTCAACTTTTAAAACTCCTTGACTCTCAACGCAAAGATTAAGTTTATATGATGAACACAGTCATCATAAGCCAGTGTGGCCTTGTCAACTTTGAATTTACCTGAATTCTCTTGGTATCAATTTATATTTTAATCAGCATCACCTCTTGGAATAATATATTTTATAGACTTATTCCTTGTTCTTTCTAACAAGTCTTGCTTTGAGTAGAGCACACTTTCACTCTTTACTCTTCAATTGTAAGAAGAGCTTTCAGCATACTAGCCAGGCAAATAACTAAGAGTAGTCAAACTAGAGCAGAAGTGTAGGAAGTTTAGGGGAGTTGTGGACTGATCAAAGAAAACATTATGAACACTATATGAACACTAGGTGGCAGGAGCACACACAAGGTTGTGTGTGTGTGTGTGTGTGTGTGTGTGTGTGTGTGTGTGTGTGTGTGTAGTTGTTTTGGTGACCCTGTTAGAGGTTTGCATGTGGAGAAACCCCTCATAGCATAAGACCATAAATACAGGATGTGGGGTAAACCATCCAGATACCAAGTTCCATGGGCCCTGACTTTAAATGGCCAAAACTCTGCTGATTTGGGTTATACTATTTAAAACAACTGGATGTGTAAAAAAATGACTTTGGTGCCAGCAGGCTTTTAAGCCATTGGGTCTCAGAGCACTGTGAAGAAATAAACAACCTATGGGCTGTTAAACTTAAAATTAAAGGCCAAAGTGAGAGGCCCCAGGGTTTATTTGAGATCCAAAAGAATAGCTATTTCAGAAACACTGATTCAGGAAGAAACCCGAATAGCATCCTGGTTAGGAGGTGAAGGCAAGGTGTTTATGAGAAAGGGAAGGGGAATACTTACAGGCATAAAGGGAAGGAGTTTCTATAGGTGTAGATAAGCTAACTTAAAAGTGCTAATTCTAAAGGACATCTTTAATTTTCAGTCATGCAGACATGATGTCTGCTTTCCTGTCATCTTAACAAACAATTGTTTGGAACACAATGTTGCTGTATGCTGAGGCCAAATGTTATTTTTTCCAATTTTAACATTCCAAAGGTTTGAAGAGTGAGACATGCGAGGTAGTTTATTTTGACCCCATTTTAAAGTGGCTCTATTACATGAGGAATTAGATCTCGGTTCTTGAGTCCGGCTAAGAATGAATTCAGAACCCAGAACTCTTGCCTAAGAAATTTATTTAGGAAGTCACAGAGGTAGAAGAGGTGAGCCAGCTGGGTTGCGTGGACTCAGGAAACAAGTTACAAAGGCCCAAAAAGGGTCCTTGGAGCTTAGGAGAAAGAATGCAAAGGTAATGTGCCTGAGGGAAGGGTCAGGGGAAGGCATGGGAGAGAGAGAGAGAGAGAGAAATCCTGCAGAAAGACAGAGCATGTACATGCACAGAGTCCTTCAGCTTAAGGGGTTTTATCTGTTTCCTAAAGGTGGGGCTTTTAAGGGAGGTCTCAGGGGAGGGTCTCAATGGAATGTCCACCAGCCTTCCAGGTGTGCCCTTTGGGAGTCCTGGTCTTTACTGTTTGTATGCACTAGGGTAGAGGGTCATTAGTTGTTGCATCTGGTCCTGATGTTAGTCGTGGCCTCACTTTGTCCAGTTTCCAAAGGATGCATCTTGGAAAGAAGGGGTTATTGTTAATAAAAGCATGAACTAGCTTATTGATTTTTCATCTCAGGAGTGCAACATTTTTGTAGATTACATGCTCTGCTGTTCTCCTTGATGATTTTTGAACAGAGCTAATTTTAGATATCTTTGATTGTCTATTTATCTGTAAGAAGATAAGTGATAAAATACATGGCTTTCCCTTTCTATTACATTCTTTTGGTTGCAAGGGACTGAAGCTTTCTCATGTTACTTAAAGAATCCATTATTATTTGGAAAGCTACATATGTACAATAACCCAGGGCGCATCTTGAGATAGGCATTGTTAATTCATACAAATTCCCTTGAAAAGTATTCACATTTCTGAGAAGGAAGAGGAATGAAACATGTGAAATGTGTGGTACATTCCTGTGAGTGTTCCATTACTTAGGCATATGCCCAGGAGTGAGCATTAGCTAGAAGATGGAAATTCTGTTTCCTTGGTTATTCTTTTTCATAGCAAAACATCACATAAAACCCTGGAGGATTATAATGTTTTAAGAAGCCTATTTTTTTCACACAAAAACAAGACAGTCAATTCATCTGGTACTCAAGACCTGTGGCTCAATTTAAGGTTTAAAACTTTGTCACCCTCTTTATTTTAAGTCTCATATTCCCATATTATTGTATATAATTTTAAAATTTTAATATATTTTAGAGAAAGCAAGGAAAGGAGGGAGAGAGAGAGGGGAATATCAATTTGTTGTTTTTAATATGTTTTATTGATTTGTAGAGAGAAAGGGAGGGAGAGGAATAGAGAGATAGAAACACCAATGAGAGAGGAATCAAGCCAACAACCCAGCATGTGCCCTGACCGATTACCTCCTGATTCCTGGGTCCATGCTCAACCACTGGCCATGTGGGCCAGGCTGTTGTTCTTATTTATTCATTGGTTGCTTCCCATGTGTGCCCTGGCCAGAAATCAAACCTGTAACCTTGACATTTCGGGATGATGCTCTTACCAACTGAGCAGCCTGTCCAGGGCCAAAAACTCTCTGACTTACTTCTAGTCAATCAAGTGGTAGGACAATACACCTTCCCTTTGAGTCTGTTGACTCTCAAGGCTCCGTCATAAAAGATGTTGTAGCTTCTGCCTTGGTGTCTGAACTGCTTGCACTTGGAACCCTGAGCCACTGGGTGGAAGTCTGCCCACACTGAGGTCCACATGCTAGGAGGAAGCCCAGCCACAGAGTAGTCTTGTTTGCACTGGGGAGCGGGCATGTGAATGAAAGAGACCTCGGCTTATCCCATCCATCTTCCAGTTCCCTAGTCATTGCAGCCATCTAGCCTCCCCAGAATTGATCCCAGACATGTGGAACCAAGATAAGCTATCCCCATAACTAATAAGATATAAAATAAATAATGAAGTAGTTACTGTTTTAAGCCACTAACCTTGGGGTAGCTTATTTAGCAGCAACAATGAAAACTGTTCCATCATCTGCAAACTGAAAGCAATAGTAGTAAATGTGATCCAACTGTGTTGGGAAGGCCAAATGAAATAATAAATAAAATTCCTAATCTTTAATAAGCAATACATTATAGCTATTAATATTAAGTTCCAGAAAATGGTTCTTTAAATCTTTTTTTTTTATTTTTTACTGTGTCTGGATCCTGTATTCTTTTCATCCCTTTTCAACAGCACCAACACCCCCGGCCTCACTGCCAAATAGAAACTATGGATTTAAAAATACCAAGCCCAGACATTTAATAAAGCAAATGGTTAGTAATACTTATGTACCCTCTTCAAGAAAGTAAAATCCAGATGAAAAGTTAATAGTAGTTATTTCTTTAGTTACCCATTTATTCCAATAAGCATTTATCAATTGCCAGATACATCAGGGTCTCCGAAAAAGCCCTTATTAATGAGCCCTGGGAAAAATGCCTGCTTTGTCTTTGCCCCAGCAAAATAGTCCAGTTCCTGATTAGGCAACACGGCCCTTTCCAGCAAGGAGTTTGTGACCTAACTTGCATCGTCTCAGATCAGACAGACACTTGCATACATGGTGAGGCAATAAGGACCAAATCCCAGCAACTTCTCACATTGAGGAGTTAGATTCCAAGATTTTCCTCCCTGTTTGTCCTGCTCTTTTGCCTTGTCAGTAGCTAAACAGCTGTAGAATTCACCCGGCAGAGACTGTGTGTGAACAGTGAGAGATTTAAATGCAGGGGAATTGAAGTGACATTTTTTTTTTATCCAAAGCAATTCCATTCAAAGCCACATCACTGGAGAAGGGCATGGGCGCTGATGAGAACAACTGTGCATTGAGGCCACTCGGTGCAGACAAATTGTCCTGCACTTAGGCCTGCAAACAGGCACTCTGCTACACAGTGTTTTGCTTCAGGATGATCATTCAACTCGCTATTTGTTCTTCTGGAAGACAGTCGTCCCGGCTTTGTTAAATTAGGCAGTAATTCTTCGATTATGTGGTGTCATCCTAATGGTGATGATCTTCTGCAGAACTCTTAACAGATTATAGTGGGAAGGCAGTGAGAGCCAAGATGTCCTGAGGCCCCAGGGAAGGTTGAATTCAGCAACCATTTGTTGGCCACGAGGCCCCTATCCTCTTTCTGCAGACATTAGCAGAGATAGAAGATAATGTTGGATTGGGGGCAGGATGGTGGTTTGTGGTCGATGGCGTGCCAAGCATTGATATAGGCACTCCATGCACATTTCCTCATGTAATGCTCATGAAAACCCTTCAAGGGGAGTGTTTCTTTTACATTGTGCAGAAAGGGAGAGTGAGGCCTGAGTTAAGTAACTTGCTTGATGTCAAACAATTTGGGACCTTTAACTGTGTGAGGATGGAGCTATCTCTTGGGGGACACCCACAAATCAAATGGTAGATTTTTCTTTAAACACTTTACAATTATTTTATTTTATATTTCATGCTTTCAGTGTTTTATTGAATATAGTCATTTTGCAGAGGAGGTCTCTCTGTATATTTTAAAAGGAGGCATGCTCAATCAGAAAATTTTGAAAGCCATAGCTAAGAGTAAAATGAACACCTTTAATCCTACTGTTTAGAAATAAATATTGTTAAGATTCTGAAGGATTATGATTCCTTACAATCATTTTTTACCTTTTAAAGGTGTTTTTCAATTACAGTTGAGGTACATTATTATATTAGTTTCATGTGTACAACATAGTTATTAGACGTTTATATATCTTACAACCCCGATAAGTCTAGTACCCACCTGGCACCATAAATAATTATTACAATGTATTGACTACATTCTCAGTGCTGTACTTTGCATCCTTGTAAAGGAGAAACAATGCAACAGTCGTTTCTAAGTACATTCTTAAAAGGCCAGTCAATTCTTAAGTTCTGCATTCTGAGTTTTCTTAAGTCTTGAGTTTTGTCTCCCAATATTCCTTAGCAATTCAGACATATTGGAAATGTGGCAGATAGGTGAGGTTATATTAGCTCCCTAAATTAGGTATACTTCTGAGTATTAGAAATTTATAAAGATACATCTATTTGTTTCTGTTCTATCAGTGATTAGCATGTTCACTAAACAAGGGTAAGTGACACAACATAACACTGCTTCCTCTGCCCCAAATAGGAAATGTCTTCCATTACATATGATAAAATATTCAAGGTGCCTGGTTTGTGCCATGTTGGTAGACCTAGGCTCCTTCAGGTGGTGAGAACAGTGGTTGACTAAGGGACAGTGTTAGTTTTGAGGAAAGTAAGACCATCAGGATGCTTGGGAAGCTACCTCAGTAACTCACTAGTGATTTGTTAGGGTGAAAGAGCAACCTCCTAGAGATCCCTGTAGCCCCAAAGCAGTTCTAACAATGTTTCATCCTCAACCCTCAGCTTGTCTTTGCCTCTGTGCTACCTAAACTGCTCCTATAGCCACTGCTAACACCAGTTCATTACCAGTTTCTGTGCCCTGCACGTTGTGTGCAGCTATGTAATCTTGCCTTCAGATACTCTAAGACCTTCTGATGGGGTTGGGTTAAATGTTCAAAAAGCAATGCTGAATGCCCCTTTAGGCTGAGTTCTTACCCCAGGAGAGCTCACAGCAAATGTCCTGTCTAAGGATGACTTCCTTGGACTCAGGATTTGGATTAGAATTAGTAGGTGACTGCATCATTGTATGACAAAGCACAAAACATTAACCCTTTAGGTCAAGGAGCTCTTCAGCTGCTTCATTGCAATGGAATCATACAACTACAGTGGGACCTGACTTACGAGTTTAATTTGTTCTGAGACAGCTTGTTAAGGAGCTCATTAAGGAGCTTGTTAACTCAAATTACTCTGTCAACTCAATGCAAAAAATCGGCCGAGAGACAACTGGTATCTCAAAAAACTCGTTAGTCGGGACACTCGTAAGTCAAGGCCCCACTGTAGTAGGTACATGGAAACTTCTGTTTAGGGTAAAGATGGAAACATTGCAGTTCCTATTACTGGTAGTACTAGTGTTATTACAGTGGGGATTATATCAATCACCTTCCCTTGTATTAAACCCTTTATAGAAACAAAACTTGCTGATGTGCATTTTTGTCACTCGATATCTTCGTAAGAAAATAGTGTTCTTTGTTCAACATCCAAGTTGAGATTTATGGCTGGCTTTGTACATGTAAATAAAGAAGCTGGGGCTTTATGAACTACCCTGGTGGTTTACTATAAGTAACCTTTCTTATTTTTAGGAGAACAGAAGGCAGGAATGGCTTAAACTGCATTCGACGATAAAATATTAATTGGGACAAATAGTCTCAGGGCTTTTATTTCGAAATTTATTCACTCCGGCTTAGCACAAAAAATCCTTCTTTCTGAAAAGAATATGAGGAATTGGTTTTCGTGTTTTGTTTTTAAATCTCTTGAAAGCTTCTATTCCTTTGGATGTCAAATGCACCTAATTAGAATAAGTTGATGTGTGAATCTTATCCTTTCTTAAGACAAAAGGGGAAAAGTCTTATTTACATAAGATTTAGAGTTTCAAATTTATAGCACCTTTAAAAATAAATCATCATATATCTTAATTAAACTAGGAAGTTTGTTTATAGAAGGACAGATGGAATTGAGGGTTCTTTTTTCTTTTAATACAACTATCCGTGTTGATATAATCAAAACTATCTTTGAATAAGAGTTATAATAACTTAATACTGGTTCAAAATGTGCCATGATTCCTGTGATATTAGACAAATTCTTTTAATTTTAAGTTTTCTTATCTGGAAAATAAGGTATTTATAATATGATATCTATTACCTCCCAAGAGTTTTGGGAACATGTAGTATTTTACATGTATTATATATAAAGTATTATATATCTTTAATTTCCCACTCCTCTTACCATTAAAAACTGCTATCAGAAACCATTAAACATTATCGAATTCACTTAGATTGCTAATCCAGGATATTTAAGTTATACCTGCCCAGCATGGCTAAGTGGTGGAGCATCAACCTACAAACCAGCAGGTCATGGTTCGATTCCAGGTCAGGGCACATGCCCAGGTTGCGGGCTCGATCCCTAGTGTGAGGTATGCAGGAGGCACCCAATTGATGATTGTCTTTCATCATTGATGTTTTTATCTCCCTTTCCCTCTCCCTTTCTCTTCTGAAATCAATGAAATATACTTAAAATAATATTAAACTTATGATTATATATATTCAGATATTCACATGGATTTGAGGATACATTCTGTCTCAGATACAGCTTAGTTTCTTTCTAGAACTTTCAAGTTTCTTTCCAGTGGGCCTTCTCTAAATACTGGGCATCTTAACTTAATTTATAAATGAAGATACTCTTTAGTCTACTAAACCAAGAAATAATACTCTCCCCTACAACTCCTATCCAAGGTTCTTATGACTTCTCTACCCGTACTCCACACTTGCCCCCATATCAACACAGCTCACCAACATACAGAAGCATTTGTAGCATCATTAAGTGCTCTCACAGTGCAAAGTTTCAAGCATTTTGCAAATTTTATTCAGAAGGAAAAAATCAGAAACTTTAGCAAGTGCTGTCATCCCTAAGGGTGAACACGACAGCTGTTTTAACATCTGGGAAGTCATGTCTCTAGTCAGCTCAGCAAAAGAACCATAGACTGCTGAACATATCAGAAAGAAAGTGTACATGAGCAAACTGTCTTAGAACTTCTACAAGACAAATTGATCTAACAGCTTTGCTCCTCTGAAGAGTTTATAACCATAAGCTGTCAGCAGGTTGAATCTGAGACCTGGGAATGTTTCCAGCTTTTCATTATTCTGACGTCCCTGCAAGGATCTCCCATTAGTAATGCTTTAAGGAGATGAAAACTCCTACTTGATAATTAATAGTGGTCTAAAAGGAAGAGTTACCCAATCATTCAGATGTTATAAAAACTGATTGAAATACTACATGGGCATGGGAGGGACAAAATTTCTTCGAAGGTTTAATAGAATAATTTGTGGACTAGGAAGCAATACTATACAGAGTTTGCTATTGACAAGAGCAATATGAATGGTTTGGCCCCAATTCTATAGCTGGACCACATGTTTTTTCAACAATGTCTAAATATACCTTCTAGGATATCATTCATTCATTCATTCAAGCATTTATACCTTACACATATTTATTAAGAACCCATTATATCAGTTATTGGCTATATGTCAACCCTATGTCAGGTATTGAAATATATATTACCTCTCCTGCCATCATGGCCTCTGTTGGGGAATAAGTATTAATCAATCTATTCCAGCAAAAGATAACAGCATGTGCAAACGTCCTTAAGCAAAAAGAACATGATGACTTGAAAGAAAGAATAGTGGTATTGAACTTGACGGGCAAAATCAAACCAAATGTCGTGGGCTGCATTAAGTTTAGGTTTTATTCTAAACTTAGATAGAATCTTTGAAAACTTTAAACAGAAGACAGAAAGATATGATTAGATTTTTATTTATCACAGATCGTCTGGCAACTGAATAGAGATTTGTACGGGAGGTTGTGGGACAAGGTGGGGAATTGACTTCAGGGATGTAATTTAGGAAGTTACTGCTGTAGTCAGGAATGGAGAAGATGATGACAACATGACCAGGTGTGAGGACAGAGAGGAGTAAACACATTTTAAAGACAGGAGGTAGAATGAATGGAATTCGGCTATTCATTTGGCTTATTGTGCATAAAATTAAATTTCTCAAATCTGGAATAATTTTAAAGCAATACTTTTACTGAGGGTTACTAGAAATGGCTAGAAAGCATTATTATTTTCTTTGATACCTGCTTTCATATATATGAAATTTCACTTAATTGTATCTGGTGCTTTCTGAATAAAAGCTGATGGTTTTCATAAGATGATAAAATTTTGTCTTTAAAAAATATTTAATATGAACTATGTCATATTATTTGCATAGTAGGGTTGGGAAACTATAGTCATGGGCCAAATTCAGCTCATGATCTGTTTTTGTAAATAATTTTTAAAAAAATACTTTTTATTGATTTTTTTTTACAGAGAGGAGGGAGAGGGGTAGAGAGAAACATCAATGAGAGAGAAACATTGATCAGCTGCCTCCTGCACACCCCTCAATGGGGATGTGCCCACAACCAAGGTACATGCCCCCCACTGGAATCGAACCTGGGACTCCTCAGTCTGCAGGCCGACGCTCTATCCACTAAGCCAAACCAGTTAGGGCTGCAAATAAAATTTTATTAGAACATAGATATGCCCCCTTACATCTTGTCTATGGCTGCTTTTGAACTTGTAGAATAGTAATATTGAGTAGTTATGATAGGGACTGTATGAACCACAAAGTCTAAAATGTTTACTATCTGGCCCTTTACAGAAATTGTTTGTCAATTTCTGCTCTATTAGTACAGTAACTGATTTTACAATATTTGTTAACTCAGTTGATTAAAACCCTCTTAACAGGATATTTAACAGCATAGAAAATTAATCACATTCTGAATTGTGAATTTTATTAATGTTCATCAAAATCCTCATTATGTTCAAGAATGTAAAAAGATATTCTTACCACTGAGAAATAGTTATTACAAAGAAAAGAAGAATTACATTGGCCAGATTATTTTTTTAAATGCAATTCCCTTCAAAGATCTCAAGAAATAGAGCATTTGTATAGAATTTGATGTTACTTTTGGATATCAAATTCTATAAAGAGGTCCTTCTATCCCACACAACAATTTCAAAGACTGTCTTAAATGTGGCAAATTGAAGTGTTAAAATATATAAATTTAGTCAAATGAATGTGTAAGGGTGTTCTTGTGGAGTAGTGAGTACGGTTACATAAATGCACTAGCTTCTTTTTCCCAAACCCACCTCGCTGAGATTGAACTATATATTTTTCCTGTATATTGATAGTAGCTAAAGTTTTTCTGATTCTATCTAGATATCATGTAGAAAAGAGAGAGAGAGAGAGAGAGAGAGAGAGAAGCTTTAAGAGTTTTTCCCTAAAGGCCTCTTGTCTTGATTGCTTGTTATAAAACCATTAGCTAATGTCAAATCAATTTCACTGGATTTCTACAAAAATAAAGTTTAGATTTGAATTAACTTTTGATCAAATGGTATTCACAAAGCATGAAATGATCTCAGTGCTGAGAATCACCAATCGAAATTATACCCTTGTCAAAATTTTCCTAATTAGTCATTACTCATGGCAACTGATTCATTATTTTCCTGCACAACTGGAGCTCTCTGCATTTAGAGAGGATGATGTGTCTGCTCACTAATTGTTACTGGTAACTGGCCCTAAGAAGATTCCTCTTTCAGCTCTGAAATTCCTGGTGGAAGATGTTAAGCATACCCTTGACCATGACAGCAGTGACAGGCACATTCCCATTGCTAGTAAGTGTCATAACAGCATCATTAGTGATATATCATTAGACACTAACATGTATCCTATTACTATATCCTGTATATCAATGGCTCCATTAATAATTTTAAAAAAGCATCTTCATAAAGGAGAGAGGGACTGAGTGTTCACTACAATTGTGTCTTCATTGGTGTTCTCCTTCAGTATCCGTGGTGACCTAATAAAAAACTTTTTTTCATATTATGAAACTGAAAATATATATACTTACAAAAGGGATAGGTAAAACAAGACCAAAATATTGATTTAAAATAATGAGTGCAAAAGGTAAAGAATTAGACTTTGCTAATTCTACAGGTAAAAAATATATACTTTGCATATATTCTTCAAAGAAGGCAGGAAAGATTCCTTCCTCAAACTTGGGTTAATTCCTTCCTGTTGCATCAGATCTTAATATTATTTGTTCTGTTTTCATTGAAATTAATAAGAGATTATTTCATAGAGTATCAGAAATCTTATTAAACACAAGGGTGGTCTTCATGTATCCATTCTTTTCTTTTATCATTGAACACCTAGTATAAGCCAGCCCTGAATATGCAAAAGTTAATTCAGGTCCAGTCTCTGGTATTAATTAATAACAATTAACCACGTGAAGAAAGTAGAGAGAGAGCAGATCAGGCGGAGGGAATGTGCTAAAGGTTGGTGTGAGAAACAGAACACAGAGCATATTATTTGTGCCTTGAATAAAATCCATATTCTTAATAGGGGCACACAAAGTTCTGTGTCATTGAGCCCCTCCCTCATTACTAACTGATATTGTTCTTTTTCTGTATCCATTAAACCAATTTCCATGTCATGACCTTTGCATTTACAGGTCCCTAAGCCTGGAAAGATATTTTTCAGGCTCCTAGGAAGACAAGCATCTTCTTAAAATTTAGATGGCTGCTTAAATATCGCTTCCTTCCTGAGTCCTAACCCCGCCCCTGGATTAACTCCCACTTCATTATTCTGTTATCACACCATCTTCATTTATTTAATCACTATCTATATGCCAATTTTATTTGGTTATTAGTTCATTTGCTTATTATATTTCTCCTCTGCTAGACTTTAAATGCTGTGAAGACAGAGTATGTCTCTTTGATTCATAATTGTGCTTGCAGGGCCTACTACAATGCCTTGGTCATGCAAGAAGCATAATAAATACCTGGTAAATGCATATTTTAAAAATCTACTGAATAAAATCCTTTTATAATGCCAGAACATCAAAAGTCAAATCACATGGAAAATGAAGACCTTATTCATAAAGACTTCAAAGTTTATCTTGAGAGCAGCAGGGAATCGTGCATGGCTTTAAGGTGGGGAGTTTAACTATTAAGTTTTGTGGGTCTTCCTTCCTTTTCTTCTTCAACTTGCTTTTTTTTGTAATCCGATAGCAGCTACCTCTTATTGAAGTCTTCCATGGATTTCTAACCAAGAGCATACTGCCTCTGTTATAACAGTTTTCTATTGCTATAGGTATTATTTTCTGTAGATGTGTTATCAGGAGATTCTGAACAACTAGAAAATAAAGGTCATTTTATTCTTTGTGTTTTACGTAGTGTCTGATATAGAGTAGGTGCTCAATAAATATTTACAAAATGATGACTGAACATAATTAGGAGAGTTTGGATAAATTACCCTATAGGAATGAGTGGGTAGGAAGACTACAAATTTTGGCTAAGTTGCCTTAAGATTTTGGAAACTTTGATACTGGAATGATATAGTTTAACCCTTTGTATACCACTTTCTTGGTGAAGGTTACCTCAAGAAACAAGTTCACTGCTGAGGAAGTCAAGAATTTGTAGTAAAGAAAAAATATCACCTCGTTAGCTGCATACACAAATAGTGTATATAATAAAAACCAAAGCTCCATTTCTTTATAAATTCTGTGCCAGTCATTCTGCACTAACTCTCATCAACATGTGCTGAAATTTCTAAGATCTTTAGGTGAGACTGGGATGGTTCACACTACTCCACTGCTGGTATTGTAGCCTCTCATTTCTTATCTTTGTATTAAAGAGGACAAAGGCCTCTTTATTTCCATAGGCATCTGTGATGTAGTCTACCTGTAAGCTATAATAGCATTACCAGAAACCAGTCCAATTTTGAGTGGATCTGACTTATTGACTCATGAAGAAGGTCTTATAAAGCAAAGATTGAGAACTGGTAGGGTATTTGGCTAACTCATAAGCTTTTATCATATAGTCTGAATGTAGCACAAAGACAAGCTTCGTTATTAATGGTTACAGTACATATATACATATGCATAAAACCTTAGCCAAAGAAAACCATTTGAATATAGGGTCAATCTTTTTTAAAAAATATATTTTATTGATTTTTTTACAGAGAGGAAGGGAGAGGGAGAGAGAGAGAGACATCAATAATGAGAATCATTGATCTGTTGCCTCCTGCATGGTCCCTACTGGGGATCAGGTGCCTGGTTCATAAGTCAATACTCAATCACTGATCTACGCCCGCTGGGCTCAATTGATGTTTTTAAAAAGATATCAAGGAACTTTA
>NW_006383012.1:128251-169861 GCF_000327345.1 Myotis davidii | reverse complement strand
GAGGAAGGGAGAGGGATAGAGAGCTAGAAACATTGATGAGAGAGAAACATCATTCGGCTGCCTCCTGCACACTCCCCACTGGTTATGTGCCTGCAACCAAGGTGCATGCCCTTGACCGGAATCAAACCTTGGACCCTTGAGTCCACAGGTTGACGCTCTATCCACTAAGCCAAACCGGTTAGGGCTAGGGTCAATCTTAAATACCACAGGAAACACATTAGAAACTAGATATTTCAGTCCTCATCCTCTGGTTAACATTAAAAAATCCCACTGAACTATTTATTTTCAATTCTTTATTTAAATAAGAAGCCATCAGAAGATTTCCATAAATCTTTTTAGAAGAAGTTCTTCCAATGAGCTATTCTGTTCAGTAGTCCAAAGAGGAATGAGATTTTTAAAAATAATGCTCCCTCAGTCGTAATGGTTTAAGGAGTGAGTCTGATTTTATTTCCGTTTTTGTTTTATAGACTGCATTTACAACATTCAGCCCCAGGGTAATTAGAATCATGCTCATTAAAAACCATTTCAGCATGACTTTTTAGGGCAAATTATACCCACTTTCATTACTGAAACTGAACAGTATGTTTCCTCCTTTAAATTGGTTTTAGGGGACAAAAAACATGATTCTATGGTGAGTTTTGTGCCATAATTTGCAAAATATTGGCATTTTTGGACTGAGAAACTATTATTTCTTGTCCTTGATTATGTTAGAGTCATCTGTGTGTAACTATCCTCACTCAGATCCATGGTGATTAGAACGATGAAATAACTTACATTTTATCTAAAGATTTTAAGTCATTAAAACCCCTTTTCCCTTTGATAAACATACAATTTTTGGATTTAGAAATGGACAATAATCAACTAAATTTAAAAGACATATTGAATGCCCCTGGGTACAAAGCATCAGACTTGGGTATGTGGGTGATGCATAGATAAAAGAAAGGTAATTTCCACCATCCAGCAGGCTAGGAGCAGGTGGGAAAATAGCAAAGACATAATTCTAAAAGTGGCCTGCCCTGATCAGTACTTTACTAGAGGTTCAAAAATGCATCTGCATATTGGAATATGAGTCAGAAAGCATAATGCTACTTATATGAATGTGAGGCACTGGTTGCACAAAGGATTTTTAAAAGTAAAATCGGTGTTTCCCCTTTGTCAAAAATTTCTGAAGAAAAGTAGAAACAGGTTTATGGAAAATAGGATCTCATTCCCTGTGGTTGAGTACCAAGTGGGTGAAATACCTGTCTTTACATCTGGTCATCATGAGAAGTTTCTGGCACCAAAATGACAGAACGCATCATACATCCATCGGGTTCAGTGTCCATGGGAGCTTGACAAACTTCCTGACACACTCTCTTTCGTTTAAGAGGTGGGGGAGCATATACAGGGATGGGCAAAAGTAGGTTTACAGTTGTTCCTATGGAAAAATAATACAATACTAAATAAATATTAATACAAGAATAAACTGTGTTTTGAGTACTCACAGTTGTAAACCTACTTTTTGCCCACCCCATACCATAGAACCTCAGATGACACGCTGGGAGATTTGAGGGTCCAGAGAATTTTTTTCTTGACCTTTACAACTTTATTACTCATGTGACTATGCAATGACAAGAAAAATACATAAAAGATGCTTATTTGTGTGAATTGTTGTTTTTTGATCATGGGTAAATACGTGGCATATTTTTCTCTCACCCATAATTGACTGATTTTGAAGTTTGCAGATTGCAGCTCTGGTTAGAAAACTCAGCAATGTTACCAAAAGCTAAAATGTACTATGAAATGTTTAAAGGACCATCATCTTAATAAAATGATTTGAAGCAATCTTCCTTTTCAGTAACTTGTTTTTCTTTATGGTAATACTCCTGCAAAAGGAAAAATGCCTGTGTTTATCCCAAGTAAAAATCAAGATTTGGTTAAAAAAAAAAACAATTTTGTTAGCCAAGCCCTGAAATAAGTGATCCAGCGGAAAGATGAAACATCATCCATAATCTCTATAGCAACCGAGAATTCATCAGTAACACTCATGGATAATGAGATATAGAGATTTTGGGCTACTTTGGAGGTCTTAATGGTGATAACCACATCACGTTGTCATCATGAGAATCTAAAAATCTTTTTTCTTATATATATAAAGTTTCTATTTATCCCAACCTAATTGGCTTACCCAGATGTTAAACCACTACTCTTGGGATTGAACAGGCTTTACAGAGCAATAAAAAATATTTTCAAGAGTAGCAAATTCCCTACCAAATGTTTGGAACTCTACTGGAGTAGGAGTATGACAAGAATAAAATTGAGAAGAAAAAAAGTAAACATTTACTCCGTAAACAGGCAATTTAGTGTATGCTTTATACATATTAACATCTAATACATACAACTGTCTAATGAGGTATTAAACATCTTTCTACTGATGGATGAAAAACTGGGGTGGTTTATAAGTTGCTCAAAATCCTACAGCTAATATGTGGGAAATCCAGGATTCAAACAAATCCAGGACTCAGTGCTCATGCTCTTTAACCGCCATGATATACTGCTTATAAAGGAATTTTATAAGTCCCTGCTTCTCAATGCAAAACAATTAACTGGGTTCTTTAAATGGTTTCTTCTGTGGTTTACTTAAAATACACATTCTACATTTCTTCTTCCTAGCAAATCTGTTTGTTGAGGTTTTTGCTTAAGGATGGCTTGCCTTTGTTAAAGAAAAAAACATTTTTGACACTAGTTAAAACAGTAAGAAAGATTTTGTTTAAAACTACTGCAATAGGAGAGAAAGATCAGGTTGAGCTTCAAATACAGCAAAGAAGCCGAGAATTAATAGAGGAGGAGCAGAGCGAGAGGGTGAGTGGGTGAAAACTACAAAGAGGAGACAGCAAGGGGAGGAGGTTCAAATAGGATTCTTACTGAAAGTAGGCCAAGGAGTTACACATCAAAGGCTGGGCATGAGGAACTTGATCAGATATTATGGGTGATAAAATATCATGACTGGGTCTCAGTTTCTTCATGTGTAAAATGGCTCTAACATTTATGAAGACTTCACAGGAGAGTTGTGAGAATTGAAATAATGGATACAAATAATTTAGAATACCTCACCTAGTAAGCATTCCATAGACCTTAGCCATCAGCAACACCCTCATCATGAGCTGTAAGCGATAGATCAGTGCTATGTGGAAAGTGTTCTCAGATGGTTGTCCTTCTGCAAACTGTTTCTAGTCCATGATGAGATAAATACTAAAACTGCGAATAAGATTGAAATATTTTATAGCAATTTTACAGAGTAATGCTATACCAAATCTATAATAAAAAGGGACTATGTCTTGTATGCTTTTAGTTTTTGTTTCATTTTTCTAATCCGTACTTACTGTATTTCATAAAAAAAGATCCATCTTTGGTAGATTCGAAATGGGGGAAAAAAGGGAACTTTTTTTTTAACTATAAAAGTTTTGAGAAATGCTGGTCTAGACTAGAGACAGAAATTAGGGACTGTTTGCATACTATTTTTCTAAATGCAGGAGAATGCAGGAGCCTGTTTTTATAAACCATACTATCACAGCTGAAATCTACCTTTCTTCATCCATTACAGGTTCCTCTTCTCTCTTTCTGCATTTGTTCCATCTTTATGCAGGATGTTTATATCTACTTAAGGTAGACTGTGAGCAGTGCTCCTTGATTTTTTTCCATTAAGTAATTAATTACTTTATTTATTTAGTTAGTTATTTATTTAGTTATTTAGTTAGTTAGTTAGTCCAAAACTTAAGCGGAGCTTGTTGTGCACCTGTGTGATCATAGTTATGGTATTGGTAATCATGGGGAATTTGGTGAGGTGGTCCTGAGTTTCCTTTACTGTTGACCTGGCTCATACTGTGCATTTTGCAAACTTAGACAAACTTGGCCGAGAGCATTTGTGGCAGAGAAACGAGAGCTTTCCGTGTCTTAAGCAGCTGAGTGAACAGAGTTGAGAAATGACTCAAACTCTACCTACAAAATCGTTGAACATGAAATTCTGAGCCAATCCACTGCTATTTCTTCTCGGAAGCAGGAACAGTGAATTTGCCCATTTCCTCCCTTTACTTAATCAACAGGTAGTTGTGGCATCCTGAATACACAGCCTGAATAACTTGTTCATGGGTATAAGTAATCAGAATTGCATATTGATTAAATATCAATTATAGTACAATGAGATTTTCAGAAATCTAAGGGGAGGATACTCTAAATTATACCAATTAAGTGTTTTATTGAACTTTATTGAATTTAAAAAGTCTGACCTGCTTCCTTTCTCCTGAGTGATTGATGTCCCTTGTAATTTAGAAGGGAAACAAAGGGAATATGCTTTTTCTATGTGCAGTAAACTATAATTTTACTTGTATTAAGTTATCCCCTTTCAAAAAAGGCTTTTCCCCCCCTTTCTACTATGAGCTTGCAGGTTTTCCTATGTCTTTATATTTTGTGTTTTCTTAACAGATTTTTTTCTGACACAAACTTAAAATTACCTTTTAATCTCAGATTCGTAATTACCCTCTTAGTCCCCTCCTCACAGGACTGCAGTTTCCTACGGGAAACAGCAGAGGGATATATTTAGCAGAAAACTGCACAATCATTGATCAATTCAGTGTCACCTTAGGCATTCAACTAAGTTTCCATGTTTGACTGTCTTTTTATATCAGAGGGAAATAGGCTGGTTCTACTGATTTCACTGGTGAAGATCACATGAGAAATAGTCAGTTTGGACATGCATTGAAGGTATTCAAAATGCAGAATATTAGTATTACTCATCAAAGAGACTCTGAGGAGCCCCTTCCTTCCTCCCTTCCTCCCTTCCTCCCTACATTCCTTCCTTCCTCCCTTCCTTCCCTCTTTCCTTCCTCCCTCCCTCCCTTCCTTCCTTCCTTTCTTCCTTCCTTCCTTCCTTCCTTCCTTCCTTCCTTCCTTCCTTCCTTCCTCCCTTCCTTTCTTCCTTCCTTCCTTCCTGTAAGAAATATATAAACCATACTGAGAAAACAATGCAAGTTTTGACGACCTTGTGACCTGTAAGCAATATGTTAACACTGAGTACTGTTCAATGATCAGGTCTGTGCCTTCATTACACTTTTTAACCTAGAAACATTTGCCATCATTTGTTTTAATCTTTGTCCCTAAGGCAGTAATATGGGATATTTTTCAAAATTAACCCCCCGTCCCACTCCTACTTTCACATATGGGGAGGTCAGGGGAATATATTTTATTTACTATAAAATTCCACTTACCTACGTAGAAAATTCCATTTAGGGATCTACATTTAATGAACATTTACTTACATTTGCCTGGGAGTACTTGTGGTTCAACTGGGGGTAAGAATATTACTACAGAGAGCCACTTATTTGAGGGGTGGAATGGAGACATCCAGAGTAGGAAATAGAATCCTGTGGCTGTTCCTTTGAAATGCAAATGATTGTAATACACTTCATTCATTGATGCATCCAGTGTATGCTGAATCAGGTCCCAGGTCCTAGGGAATATAGCAGTGACAGAACCCCATGCCCTCCCAGAGCTCATGTTCTAGTTGGAAAAATATATATATTGATATAAGATGGTGTTTAATGCAATGTAGAAAAAATAATCAAGCCGACTAGAGGATACAGAATGTGGGAATAGGGCAGTGGAGGGAGGGTTGCAATCTAAAATCAGGTGGTTAGAAAAGGGTCAAGTTTGAACATGAGGAGCTGAAGGATAGGAAGACAGAGTGGAACGTCTCTGAAGTATTCCTGGTAAAAGTGACAGTGACAGTGAATGGTCAAAGGTGGGTGTGTGCCTGGTCTCTCCTAGAAATGGCCAGGAGACCAGTGTGCTGGTGCAGAGGAAGTGAGAGGGAGAATAAAGGGAGAAAGAAAGTGGGTAGAAGGAAAGCAAATTGTGTAGGGTATTGTAGGCAAAGGTTTGCAGGAGGTTGATGTGGGAAGGATGGATTCTCTCAAGTAATAAAACCAGAAAGGAGGTGAGGAAAGTTGGATTTAGCCAAGGGAAAAGTTGAACCATGATGTAATTACAACAGAATCTCAGAAAATCACATGAGGAGCTCTAGAGCTATGTTGGCACTCCCAGGAGTTGTTTCACAGAAATCAAGGGGGACTAGACCTTTGCCCACCTGCATTCACCAGTCATTGGATGAGAGCTGCCTCTGGGAGGGGATTTCCTCCGTGGGTGCAACTCCTTCCTTTGGCCAAGAGCATTGCTAAAAAGGAACTCAGTTATAGGTTAAGAGCAGCTCACACTCCTAGCAGCTGGGATGGAAGAGGGCATGTCCTTCTGCTGCAGAAGATAGACATCTGAGTGACAACTCATAGCATTTACCGTAGGGAGATATTGGGAATTTTTGAGCAAAGTGTTGAAATTCTCTTACTTTCCCATAATCTTCATTCTGGATCTGTGTTAATAGAAAGGGTTTAAGAAATGGAATTTGGGGAGTCCCTTAGAGGTCCTTTCAATAATCAAGGCAAGAGAGATGGTTGTTTGATGAACATACTAGTTATAGAAGATGTAAGAAATGATAAGAGCCTGGATATATTTTATTTTTTATTATTTAAAAATATCTATATTTTTTATTGATTTCAGAGAGGGAGGGAGAGGGAGAGAGAGATAGAAACATCAATGATGAGAGAGAATCATTGATAAGCTGCCTCCTGCACACCCCTTACTGGTGATTGAGCCAGCAACCCTAGACATGTGCCCTTGACCAGAATCGAACCTGGGACCCTTCAGTCCACAGGCCGATGCTCTATCCACTGAGCAAAACCGGGTAGGGTGAGCCTGGATATATTTTAATGTAGAGCCAGTAAGATTTGAAGATAGACTAAGTGAACAGAGTGTCATTAGTGACTCCAAGGTGTATAAAGCAAAAGATGGAGTTACATTTTCTGAAAATGCAAGGACTACCGGAGCAGCATACTCCAGATAAAAAAAGTCCAGGAACCCTATTTGCTTCATTTAGAGAAAAACATTCAAATGCAGATGTAAAGAAGACAGCCCCAGATGTGAGTTCAAAAACTAGGTCAGGGCTGATCATATTCATATTTATTTGCAGCAAATGAGGCTTTTTGCTGTTAAGCTGAGAAAGGTAAAGACTTTATTTGGCTACTCTATGATTTAAAATCCTTCAAAGACTCCCCATTAAATAGCTCAAGTTCAAACAGTATATCTTAGAAAATTTTAATAATTTTGAGCCAACTATTTAAGGAATGTTAGTGAGTAATTTCAAATAGAAGAAAAGGTAATATTACTAACCCTTGTATCTACCACCTAATTTTAAAACATGCTAGGTTTTTCTATTTTAAATTTAACTTTCACTTTTGCTCTTAATCTTGATCTCTCTTTACAGCTACCGTTGGTTCTGCTTTTGTTTGTTTTTTCCAGTATTGCTTTCTTTCTTACTCCAAAGGTAACAATTATTGAGATTTGTTGCTTATCATTCTCATAAATATTTTTATCATTAATCAATAATATATATGCAACTGAAAACAAAATGTATATATGCAAACACACTTAAATATACATTATATGATATATAGAGTATAGCAATATATTCTCTATATTGTTACATTTTATATGAATAGTGTCACAGTGTATTTTCATTCTTTAGCTTTCTTCATGTACCTAACTTTGCTTTTTGGAGATTTATCTAGGCCAATAGGTAGTGATATAGGTATGGATACTCTAGGTCATTTGAATTGTTGCTTATAGTAATCCATTGTATGACTTTATCACAATTTATTTATTCATTCTTTTATGATAGATATTTGTGTTGTTTCTAATTTTTCAATATTATAAATATTATGTGAAAGATATGATTTAATATGTCTCCCTAATTATTCCTTGGGGCTTTTCAGAAGTGCATATTTAAGAGACAAATTGCTTGGTAGAAGAAAGATCTATATCTTCCACTCTATACAGTATTGCCAGAATACTTTTTAATAATAATTCTCCCAATCTACACTCCCTCCAATAAGGTACGAGAATTTCATTTCCTCTGTATTTTTGCTGACATTTGGCATTTTCAGCCTTGAAGAGAAATGAAAGACTATGGTCATGGTGTAATATATTATTATTTATATTTTCTTTTTCAGACTTATAGTGAAATTGAGCACTTATTTGTTTTTCATTGGTTACTTGTTTTTCTATGAATTATTTATTCATATACCTTGTCTCTTTATTTTCTCTCTTATTGATTTATAAGATATGAGGAAGAACAAGAGATTTGTATATTCTGAACACAAAACTGTCAATCTTGTGCATTGCCAAGTTGTTTCTTTTAACATTTTTCCATTCTTCTATTTATTTATTATATAACAGTTTTACCTTTACCTAATCATTTTTAATGCATTAATCTTTACTCCTATAATTTATACTTTTTCTGCCTTTATAATTCAGTCACCATTCTGGTCATTAAATATGTTCCTATATTTTCTTTTCAATTTTTTTACAGTTTTCTTTTACATTTAAATGTTTAACATGTTTGGGAATTATTTTTATGTACTATTTAAATTACAAATTCACTTGCATTTTTTATACCCTTACCCTTTTGCTACATTCCCTTTTCTATGAAATATGTGAAGGATAATAAAAGTTGTTGACTTAAAAAATTAAATAATAAGATAAAGATTTATTTGAACAACTAATCACTTCAGCATTAATTATTAAAAAGTGCCACCTCTAAATAACAAATAAATAATTTAATATTACTTATTAAATAATATGAAGTTTTAATATATTCATAAGTAACCTAGTCTGGTTACTGGTTGTTTTGTCTATCTTTGTGCTAACACCATCCTGTTTTAATTACAATGATATTATAAATTTTGATATATAGTGAGGTACTATTTCTCCCTTACCCTTATTCATCAGAATTGTCTTTTTATCCTTGTTCTATAGAGCAAACCAGATAGATAGATAGATAGATAGATAGATAAACTTACCAAATTTCACAAAATACCCTGTTTTGATTTTAATACAATTTACAGTGGTTTAACACAATTATGCCATTAGGACAAGCACCAGTAACTGATTCTTTGCAATTTTCTCTCCAAAAGCTTGTGCACTTTTTGTTAGGTTCATTTTTGGATACCTTATTTTTATTGCTTTTGGCATTAATGTGTTTGTGATTTTATTTTTAAATTAGAAGCTATAATCATGCCCTTGGCAGCAGTCAATTAAAAAACACACTTCCAAAAATCTTTGTTACATTGTAATTAGACTAGGGGCCCAGTGCACAAATTCATGCACCTTGAAAGGAACTGTGTGAGGTGGGCATAGGGGTGGGTCTTGGCCCATCCTCCACACCCCAATCTGGCCCCTCCCACCGCAGCCCCCAGTCCCCTGTCTTCCAGCAGCCCTGCTCCCACCACCGCTCCCACGCTACCAGCTGCACCGGCCCTGCTTGCACCTGCTGAAGGCACAGAACGATTGGGGCCAGCACCATCAGCGGGTGTGAGCAGCAGCTGCTGCCCCAGTTGTCCTTCAGGAGCAGGGGGAGGTGGAGAAGCCTTCAGGGACAATTGGGGCTGGCAGGCGTCACTTGCACCACTGACAGCACCAAGTGATCAGGACTGGCGCCTGGCACCAGCAGCGGGTACAAGCAGTGGGTACAGCAGTTGTGAGCAGGGCCAGCACCAGCAGCCGGTGCGAGTGCCTCACACTGGGTGGGACCATGGCACGCAGGAGCAAAGAATTTTCAGTAGCCACCAGAGGTCGCCCCCATGACAGCGGCTGGCAGCCAGCCTTGGTCTGGTGCCTCTGCTCACCTGCTCTTCCATCCCTCTGTGGCTGACACATGCCATGTTCTGTGCGCTCCCCCTGGTGGTCAGTGCACATCATAGCGACTGGTTGTTTGGTTGTTCTGCTGTTTAGTCTATTTACATATTATTATTTTATATATATAAGTCTGTACTTTAGCAGATTATAGACTCCATGGGCACCATAGATGTTGAATGTTTTCAATGCATGTTGGATGATTGGAGGAATGACTGAATGACTGCATTTCAATTACTCTTGCTGTGTATTGTTAAGAAGTCCTTTGTGATCCATTTCTTTCTGCTGTTACCTAATCAATCAAATGAGATTGGTGAAAAATTAAAGCTCTCAGGATCTGTGGTGGGCTATAGATTCCTTTGTCTCTGCAGCGTGGACTTACCTGGCTGAACTAAAGAATAGTATATGGTCCTTCTCCACCACACTTAGGATTTACTGCTTGCACCTGATTGAGGTCTCCAGTTCTGTGGCATTAATAGTAACTGCTGCCTTGATGGATTTCTTATGCTGACTTATACTTTCCTGAGATGAAAATGCTTAGAGGAGGCCCTACTGCCAATCAAGGACAAGTTGTGAAACGGAAATGATCAGAATTTGGACATGCAAACACTAAATCTTCAGCTGTTTCTCCAAATCTTTCCCACAAGTGGATTTCTTCCAGATTTATTCTGCACTGGCTCTGTTGCAAGTAAGCTCTGGGGAGGTCCATCTACCTGTCAGGTAGAGCATTTTGACTCATGAATTCTCCTCCTAGGGCAAGGATAACATTAACAAATAGAAGAAAAACACAAAAGTGGAGAGAGATTTGAATTTGCAATTTAAATAGAATTGCAGGAACAGGCATTGATTTATTCTGAATGTCCTTTCAAGGTTGGACAAAGACCTTCTCAAATTCGAGGACTTTTGATTTTTATGACACCTTCACATTATGAATAAAATATTCTTTGGAGTACTAGCGATAATGCACTAAGTTTCTAAAGAGACTACTTACTAAGATCTTACAGCACTTTTTAGAAAAAATCCTTTTTGTTTTCCTCTTGATGTTCCCCATCTCAGGAAAGTAGTTGCCACCCACGTTTATAGTGATGTTTGGTCTGAGTTTTTTTTTTTTCCACTTATCCTGTCTCTGATTATTTTGGTTTGTATATTTCTCATTTTATTCTTCCATTTCACTGCAAGGGATAATTAAAAGTGCTCCAATGCAGGTAAGGAAAGGCAGCAATAGTACATAAATTTCCTCCCCCAAAGTGAATATTTTATTTTTTCACCAACATGAAAAATAGAAATATTAAAGTACTTGCAGTGTTTTGAGCCTGAAGCAAAGGATGTCTCCATTTTCTTTAAATACTCTAATATACTTACTATAGAACTCAAAACTGTGGGTAATGTAAATAATTGTCAACAACCAATACATATCCTACTATCTGCACCATAATCAAAATTACAGGTAACATTGAACACATCCATTTCAGAAATTACCTACGTTGTCTCACTCAGTAGTCACAACTATTTTTAGGTAGATATTATTATCATCATCCGTTTACAGATGAGAAAACGAAACCATAAAAAAGCCAAATTTTCTTGTTAAGATTGCATAGCTAGAAATAGGTAAATTGGGCATCAAACAGATGCTCTTCTGACTTTCAATGACTGCACTACATTTTTCTTTCTCACTAAATTATTGATAAGACTATGTAGCAAAGGAACAAAAAAATTACTATATAGAGGACATCATGGGTGACATAAAATATTATACAAATAATGGTGACAACATATTATATAAATAATACTTTTTTCTATGAAACAATTAGAACAATTTGGACTCATTGTGTGTGTGTGTGTGTGTGTGTGTGTGTGTGTGTGTGTGTGTGTTTGCAGAACCTGAGATTCAGTTACAAATTGAGCTCAACATAAAATTCATTTTGTGTGATTATGGTCAGATTAGGATATTCCATTGAAAGAGTCCTAAAACCCATTGAAAAATGATCTTTTGTGGGTTCATCATTAAGTTTCTTGTCAGATTAAAGAAAAAGCAATCCTTCTTTCCATACCCAGGGCTGTTAGAGACGTTCCTTACAAATGATGTTTATTCTGGTGACAAAGGAGTACGGTTCTATTCTTGATCCACCAAAGGCAAAATCTTCACGGTGTCTGAAATTCGGAATTTAATGTCTTCCTGTTTGTCTCTTTTATGTTTACTCTTTATAAAGCTTTTAATGGTTGCTACTTACAAAACTACTATTTACTAGGCTAGCTGGACTGTGAATTGAGCCAGATGCTGGATCACTCTTGCTTCTCTGAGGGCTTAAAATAAAGGATGCAGCCAAAAGAAGCCATGTAAGGAAGGATCTGTGTGTCTGCAGTGCAGGAAACATCTGCTCAGATCTCCTGTCTGTCTGTCTCTGCCCTCCCTCTCCCTGGGGCAATTGTTTGCATTAGGCAAGAAAGGTATTTTCGGCAGAGAAACTTGATTTAATGAAAGGGTTTAACACAAATCTTCCCTTTGGTAGGATTTGCTGCACTTGTAACATTGGCCTGAAATACCTGCACTATTTGTAGAAGGGCCCCGACAATGGGAGGGAAAGTCAATTTTTCAGCTGAGTATTTGAAAAGGATACCTCCAGTTATAACTCATGCTTAGAAGCCTTTCTAAGACAAGTGATTGTAGCAAGTGTTTTAAGGCAGGAATCAGTTGTTAGCTTCAGTTACAACCTTCCTCACCGGGACTTTGAGAACTCAAAGCCGTCTTTCTCTACTCGATTGGCTTCAGTTCCTTTGCTAAGTGCCATTTCTCAGAAATGAACATGATCACCACATCCAGTGTCCAGTACTAAAGAGAAAGAATGAATACTGGAGATGTGTGTACTACTTTTTGGTTAGAACATCTATAGTTACTAGTACCTTAATGCGAGTTCTTAATTTCTGAAGCCAAATTAAAGTTGTGGGACCAGCCTGTCTTTTTACATCAAGCCAAAATTCACAGTGTTGTTTAATATTTCCCAGATTAGACTAAATCCTAATTTAGTAACTTCATTTGTCCAAGGACCTATTCTTTTCTTCCTTTCATTTTTTTATTAATCCTCACCCAAGGATTGATTTCCAGAAAGAGTGGAAGGAACAAGGAGAGACAGAGAGAGAGAAACATCAATGTGAGGGAGACACATTGACTAGTTGTCTCCTGCAACCAGGGCTGGGAATTGAGCCTGAAACTGAGGTATCCGGACCGAAATTGACCTGGGGCCCTTCAGTCCCTGGGCCACTGCTCTATCTAGTAAGCCAAACTGGCTAAGGTGCAAGGACCTATTCTTAATGTAAAATTTTATATTTATTAGGAACATTTTATAAAGAATCACCATTTCATATTTAGTGCCCTATTTTATTAAGTATATGATTTTAAATAAAGTGTAAAATTTTGTAAAGCCTTAGTAAATTAACAAGTGAAATTATTGTCTTTTGAAAAATTGCTTGTCAGAGAATGGAAACTGATTTACACATTACAGAGATTAAAAAACTACATGCTATAAAGGAATGTGAAGATTTCTCCAATTATTCCTTTCAATATCTCACTCCAAAAAATTCTTGCTTGATTGGAAATTATTTCTGTAAGTGCTGTTTCTGTAACTATAATTGATTACCCCCTCCCAATTCCTCTGTTTATTTCTTGTGGTTGAGCTATAATGATGTGGCCTCAGGACCTTGGGTCTGGGACATCATGTCCTTCTAGGGCCCTTTGAATTGAGAAAGGAAGGGGGAGACGATCATAGCTTGCCACTTTTTCTTTTCCAAGTCTTTGGGTGAGAAGAAGTTTGCATGACTACCAAGGTCTGTTCTTTTCCTTGACTGGAATTGAACCTGGGACCCTTCAGGCGGCAGGCATATCCACTGAGCCAAACCAGCTAGGCTACTTTGAGTTCTTGACCTTCTTTGCCTAGTCAGTCTTTAATTACTGATTCAATAGAATTTCTATGAGCATCGATTGGTAACTGGCTTTGCCATCTAATATCCCTTCTTCTGCAAGAGCTTTCTGATATTTACTTTGGCTTTTTCCCTTTGTGTACTCATAAATCTCATTTTATTTTCTTATAGAATATTTAACATGCTCAAAACTCATGAATACATTACTCAGTTGGCAAAAACAGTAAGAAAATCTTAGAAATTTAGGTGGCATTTGTTTTATGAAGATTTTTTTTTCACTTTCAAAAACATCATTAGTTATTTAATCTTTGCAACATTTGCAGTGTTGGAATGTTAAAAAAATACTTTTTCATGTACTGTAAACAATTCTTTAGGAGACCAGTAAAATTGTAAATATACATCTACATATATATTTACTTTTATATAATACACACACATACTGCAAGATAAATATATACATTTGTGTTATGACCCATATTAATTTTTAATGTGCTTCTTATCATGAAAATAATAAATCAAATGATTTTTTACTGTTATTGTCATGGAGTATTAAAGTGTTCTATTATTAAAATTTTGTGGACTGTTTAGGTAATCAGCAAGTATGCATTTGTAATTATTCTACAAAAGGGTTATTAAATTTGAAAGAAGAGGCCAGTTTGACAAGCATCATAAAGTCTAATTCAGCCTCATTACCGAGACTGTTAAATCGCAAGTAGAGAATATTTAAATACCTATTTTTTATCTAATTGCTAAAGAAGTCTGATAAATGTAAGTTACTGCCATACTAAAAAAAAAATAAGATAAATTGAGAAGTAACAGAATGATTGATTTATCTCCTCTAGGTAAAAATAATAAAACATAAATGTGTCAAATCCAGTTATAGAGAATTGATGTTTTATGTAACTCCTTTTGAAGTAGAAATTAAATTTCCTTAAAAGGTTATATTAAGAAGGAGATGGGATGGAACCATGAACCAACACACTACTACTCTAATAAATCTGGGAGAAATTACATTTTGAAAACTTTTCTGAAGTATGGTGTTAAATTGATTTATTCAGTCCTAAGCCGTAATTATGGAGTGTGCTTATCTAGAAACCTTCTGCTTCTATTGATCCTCATGTCTTATGATGAAAAGCTCATAATTCATTGCATTCTTGAAGTTTAGAATTGTTAGAATTATTTATGATCCATGATCCTAGGTGCTGGTAACTAAGGCAATTGGCATGATAATTTTACACTGCAGCACACTGGCTGTTTCCCTAAGCAAAATGAGTCACTGATGGATCCAGGCAGCATATCACAGAAAATGCTAGTTTCTTTGGGGAATTTATCACTTTTGGAAACAAACAAATCTGTAAGGGTGTTACTTTTATGATCTACATTTCCTCTGGAGTACTTTATCAATTAAGGAGATAGCCCTCATCATAGTTTTTTACTTAAAAAATTTATAAAATGCCGTTGTCCTCAGGAAAGAGAGCTCTATAGGTTTCTTTCCCTTCATATCTCGAAAAATTATAATGAATAGATCATGGCAATGGTATAGCATTTACCTGGTCAAACTCACTTTTTCAGTGGCCATAACCTGTGTCTTATGTCTGGATTACCTGTTGTTCATTTTAGAATTAATATTTTCTTGGCAATCACTTCCACACCTGTTTCTCCTTTACTACTTCTGCTGATGGCACCCAAGGCTATCCAAACCAGGGCATCTTGTTTGATGTGTTCCGGCCTCTCATTTCTTCCTTTCAGTTAATCACAAGGTCTTGTCAAGTCTGACTCCACATCTGTCTTCCATCTGTTCTTTCCTCTCTACTCTCATGGTCACCTTCACTTTCAGGACTTACTCCTTCTCATCTGGACAATAGCAATCTTTTCCTAAATGACCTCTCTGCTTCCAGTCTTTTCCTTAAACAGTCCTCTTGCTGCAAAGTTGATCTTCCTGAAGCACAACTCTGACGATGTCATTCTCTAGCTCAAACACTATAATGGCTCCCCTTGGACTCATAAATTGAATTCAAAGTTTTCACCTGACCATCATAATTCTGGGTAATTTGAACATACCAACTTAACTTTTTACCCTTTCCAACTACTATTCCACTAATTGAACTCCATTGTTTTGCCAACCAAACCAGGATTTTCCAGTTTTGGGGGTTTCATTGATTATTATTATTATTATTATTATTATTATTATTATTTTAATGTTGTGCTTTGAACATACCCTTAAGTATAATATCACAATATGAAATTTAATATAAACATAAAAATATATAAAAATGCTATCTACTATATTTATGTGATAATTATTTCACACAAAAAAGATTGGTTTAACTTAAAAAATAGAATGATTATAAATCTGAAATAAATAATTGTTTTAAAATGAACCAACTTGTCTTCCTTCATAATTCATAATTATATACTTATTTTTTCATTTTAAAATTAAAGTTTTGGGGTTACATTGGTTAATAACACTATATAGGTTTCAAGTGTACAATTGGATAACACATCATCTGTATATTGCATTGTATATTGACCTCCCAAACAAAGTCAGCTCTCCTTCCACAACATATATTTGACCCTCTTTACCCTTTGCTACCTTCCCACCCCCTTCCCTCTGGTAAACACCTTACCATTGTCTGCGTCTATGAGTTTTTCTTTGTCTTTCTTATTTGTTCAGTTGTTTTTTACAGCTTTATATTCCACATATGAGTGAAATAATATGGTTCCTGACTTTTCTGTCTGACTTATTTCACTTATGATATTTCAAGATCCATCCAAGTTGTCGCAAATTGCAATATTTTATCATTTTTATGGCTGAGTAGTATTCCATTGTATTTATGTACCACATTTCCTTTGTCTAATTACCTATCAAAGGACACTTAGGTTGTTTTCATGTCTTTTTTTATATATATACATTTTATTTATTTTTTACAGAGAGGAAGGGGGAGAGATAGAAAGTTAGAAACATCGATGAGGGAAACACAGATCAGCTGCCTCCTGCACACTCCCCACTGGGGATGTGCCCGCAACCGAGGTACATGCCCTTGACCAGAATCAAACCTGGGACCCTTGAGTCCGCAGGCCGACGCTCTATCCACTGAGCCAAACCGGTTAGGGCTGTTTTCATGTCTTGATCACTGTGAATAATGCTCCTGACATAAGGATACATATATCTTTACAAATAGATGTTTTCATAATTTTCAAGTATATATCAAGATGAGGAAGTGCTGGGTAATAATAGTACCTATTCTTAATTTTTGAGGAACCTCCATGTTTTTGATAGTGGCTGTACCAGTTTACATTCCCACCAGCAGTGCATGAGGATTCTTTTTCCTCCACAACATCTCCAACACTTGTTATTACTTGTCTTGCTGATAATAACCATCCTAACAGATCTACACTTCCTCTGGAGCACTTTATCAGTTAAGGGGATAGCCCTCATCATATTTGTTTACTTAAAAAATTTATAAAATGCCACAGTCCTCAGGAAAGAGGACTCCATAGGAATCTCATTATAGTTTTTATTTACATTTCCCAAATAGCTAGTAAAATTGGGCATCTTTTATTTTCCTCATTTTTCTACAACTTGTAAAGGACTCTCATAACAGTATAAAAAGCACAGAACCAATTTATTCCGAAAATATCATCTCTACCTTGGGTGATATTCTTCTATATCAGCAATTTTCAAGCTTTTTGATCTCATGTCACACATAAACTAATTACTACAATTCTGGGGCACACCAAAAAATGTCATATTCTCTTGCTGATCTAACCAAAAAAGTGGGGATAATTTTGATTCATCACATTGGATGGGCATTATTATGTTGGCTATTGTCATTTTTTTAATTGGACAATCTAAGGGAAAAGAGGTCGGTGCCTCTTACAAAATAGTCAGGTATTGCTTGTTTTAAAAATTCTGTGGCACCCCTGTGTGCCTGCTGTGGCACACGGGTTGAAATCATTTGCTTTATATGTTAGGAGTTTTCTGAGGGTGAAGACTACATCTTTCTTCTTTGCATTGCCAAAGCCAGGTGTGTGAGAACCTAGATAACTTCCTAGGCTGGCTCATCCTAGGTATAAAGATACTGAATGAAATGACTACATGTCATACTTAAGGGTTTTTTACTATGACTCTATGTCCACTTAGTGTTAAATAAATATGGGTCAAAATGTGGACTTTTTCCCAGACTATGAATGAGAAACAAAGACTCAGGGAATAAAAAAAAATCCCTGTTCCAAGTGTCTATTACACGCCATCTACTTGATTATTTTGAGAGTCAAGTCATTTTATACTATTCAGATGGTGATTCATAGTTATCCCATTTTATCGGAGAATTAAAATGCATGTATTCACAATGGAAAATAATATTTGAAAATGGTTTTGCCCCTGAAAATCAGAATTATGGTAGTTAACTTTTACTGTAAAGTCAGATAGTAAATATTTTAGGCCTTCTGGATCATATATTCTTTATTATAACTACTTATTTTGGCTGTTGTAGGGTGAAACCAGCCATGGAAAATACATAAATTAGTGAGAATAGCTGTTTTCCAATAAGACTTTAGGTACACTGAAGTTGGAATTTTACATAATTTTTACATATTGGAAATCATTCTTCCTTTGAATGATTTTCAAACATTCAAAAACATAAAAACCATTCTTAGTTTATGGATCATACAAAAGTAGTCAGCAGGCCAGATTTGGCCCATGGGTCATAATTTGTCAGGGCCAGATACCTAAATACATTGATGTAAAGAAAACAGGATTAAATAACAATTATGTCTCAGTAAAATCAATTTAAATGAGGATATGATCCTTATGCTTAAACACAAGGGTTCTAATTGGAGCTTTCTGTATCTGAAGCTATTTCTGAAATAGTTACTAGATGTAAGAACTCCATTCTTGAATCAACTATTTACAGGGCATTGTTGGTGAGGAGCAGTTGATTTTCTCCTTGTGAATCGGTCCTTTGCTATCTGATTTGTTGTTTTTTTTATGGACTGGGGGATAAGTTAGGTTGGAGATTTGTGAAGACTAACTTTGGGCTGTAGGAGAAGACATTTTTTAAAATTATTCTTTGGATATGTTTGATCCTGTGTTTTACATTCAAAGATTCTCAAGTAGTTTGATAGTCTGTCTCCAAAAGGAATATACTCTATCTAGATTTTAAATATTCACCTTAGGCAGAAGGAACCTGGACAGAGAAAATTGTGTTATGTTTTCTCAGAAAAAAAGTTGGCAGCATTTTCCTCTCTAGTTGAAGCTTTTCACACTTCTTTTAATGATACATTTTCACGCAGCATCTTGTCTTCTGATATGCCCTTCTCTTGACAATGTTTTCCTTGGGGTGCTCTGTTCCGTCTTTGGTGAGAGGATCTAATTCAGCCTTGAAATATTGGTTGGAGACTCTAGTGAAGGGATAAATTCTAATGCCTTAAGGATACCTGTAAAATACATGCACAAAGGGTGAACCTCATTACTTTCCTGCAGGGTTCAGCTCTCACAGCTTCCAGATTCTTAGACGTGAAAGGAATCATTCTCTTTGGTTTTAGATAACGGCTAAGATTGATTCTCTATTATTAAATGTTTAAATCCTCAAGCTTTTAAAAAATGTTTGTGAGCTACAGTATTCAATAAAACAAGCAGTAGGTTGAACAAGTAAATGAAACCACCGTATTCATATTTTCTAAACTACCTTTTTTTTTATGATAGTTTTCCTTCCATCACAACCCTTCTTGAAATCTCTTTTTTTGTGCCTCTAATCTCCTGTATTGGAACAGCCATCTTGGATTTCTCTCTCTTTCAGAATAATTCAACTTTTTAAAGTACTCCCTAACATGATACAGAAAGGAAAAGATTCAAATATAACAAAATGCAGGAATATCCCTTGGCCCGCGTGTTCTAGTTCCTAATATTAATTTCCTATATTTAAGTAGAATTTTACTCTTTTGAAGGTATACTTTAAAACCTATTTTAGGAGGTAGGTGGTGTGGAAAACAAACATTTATTGAGAACCTGATATGAGCCAATCATTTTGCAGGCTCTGAATAATACAAAACTAAATGGGAGGAGGGCTCTGCTTTTAAACAATGTATAATCCAGTGATCAGAGAGAACAAGACAAGAAATGTGCTCTGGACTAAACTGATGGAGTCTGAATGCCAAGTTCAAACAGTTACTAATTTTGTAATCTTTTTTTTTTATTCCTATTGAATGTATTGGGGTGACACTGGTTAACAAAATTATATAGGTCTCAGATGCACAATTCCTACAACACATCATCTGTACACTTACCTTCTCAATGCCTCAGCTTCCTCATCTGTAAACTGATGTAAACAACTCAACTATTACAGCATGCTTTGAGGAACAATGAGATGATAGAGGAAATCTATTCATTATACAGCTCAAAGAATAAGTCCTGAAAGATTAATCTTTTCCTTTTCATTATAATTTTAATTACCATGTTGTTAGGAAAGAGCAGATAACAATAGAAGGGCCGAACCTAGTTTGCAGCTTGGGGGTATAAAGTATCTTGGAAAACTTTTTGCAAGAGGGGATGCCTAGGTTGGCTACTAATTTATAGGGCCTCAAACAAATTAGTTAATCAAATTCTTCATATGAATGGGTTAGTGAGTCCCACCTGGTCGTATACTGGTCATGTTCTGGGCAATACTGATTTTCCTTTTCCTTTCCATTCTCACAACAATTTATAGGTATGGGCCATATTTGTAAAGGTGTGTCCACCTCTCTGGCTAGATGCTAAAATTGCTTTCCTTCAGCTTCCTGTATAGATGTTTAGAATGCAGTCTTGAAATGGAAATATCAAAATAAATTAGAAATGAAATTTTTACAAAAACAGTAGTCTCCAGAGAAAGATAAATATCACATGATCTCACTCATTTGTGGAATATAATGAACAACATAAACCAATGAACAAAAACAGATCCAGAGACAGAGAAGCACTGATCAGACTGTCAAACCTCAGAGGGAAAGTAGGGGAAGGTGGGGGTAAAGGGGAGAGATCAACCAAAGGACTTGTATGCATGCATATAAGCCTAACCAATGGACACAGACAACAGGGGAATGAGGGCACGAGTGGGGGGGTGGAGGGGTAATGGGGGGATAAGGACACATATGTAATACTTAATCAATAAAGAAATTAAAAACATGCACACACATATACAAAAACAAAAATAGTCTTTTCAAGTTTGAATACTCTTCAAAAATTCTGAGATCTCATGAAGATTAATAGCTTAGGGAGGTGAGGTGTCGTTTCTGATAACAGACACAAGGCAAGTTATAACAGGTCTTGATAACTATCAGTGTGCAGGTTAACCAAAAGAACATTCTGGAAATCAATTGTTCACTATGCATTTTCCCATGGGTACACAGCTCTAGACAAGGCACAAGTTTCCCAGATGTCCTTGGATGGCCAAGGTCCGCTGTGTAATTGAGCATCTTTGATTCCTCTTTCATAATGGCAAATGTTATTTTTCTAGTGAAAATGACAGAAGAATACGTCCCACTGGGGCAGGTGAAATGAGTTGAAATGAAACCTATAATTCATATGATTATAGTCACTGCAATGAAAGAATCTGAGTTGTCAGGAAACCTAATAATAGGCAAGACCATGGGGGCAAAATAGCAATCAGATATTAGTCAAACAGTTTCTACATTGGTGTAGAAAAATCTGTGTTTCTTTTATTTCTGCTCGGAGTCATGCAGAGAAGCTAATGTTTCTACTCAAGCTGCAATGATCACTCGCCACCCCACTCAGATGTATATTTACATAGATATGCTTCTGACTTCTAAAGGTTGATTGTGGTAATAATCCTGACAGGTTCCTTTTATTCTGTTTTGTTATGACTCAAATATGTTTTTTTTTAACTTGATTAGTCATCACTTTGCTATTCTCACCTTTGTCCTGAACACCATAAGATAATTTTCTTTTTGGACATCGGTAACCTATCTATAAAACAACACAAGTGCCCAAGATCCCTTTTAAATTAATACCCTCGATTTCTTCTGTATTCTCAACACAGCATTGGAAACTAATTTTAGTTTTATACTTGAAGTCACCTGGTACCAAAAAACAAAACAAAACAAAACAAAAAAACATTAATTTTATATCCTAAATTTTAGAATTTTTTCTTCTTTTTTTTAAAAATCCTCATCTGGATTAAAATCAAGTTTTCCATGATTTTTAGAGAGTGGAAGAGAGAGGGAAAGACAGAGAGAAACATTGATGTGACAGAGAGTAACATCGATTGATAGCCTCCTGCACACACATCTACAGGGCCTGAGTCAGGGAGGAGCCTGCAACTGGGGTACGTGCCCTTGACCGGAATCAAACCGGGGACCCTTCGGTCTGGTCCACAGGCTGACGCTTTATGCAATGAGCAAAACCAGACAGAGCTAAGAATTTTTTTTTCTATAAGAGAACAGTCAATGCAAGGACATATGTAGGCTCTCAAAATAATAACTGTTAGGAACTTATTAGTGAGCCAATGGGACATAATTTTGGAGAACTAATTATAAATGATTCATTTTTAGATTAAAAATAAAAAATATATTATTTTCACTACAAATACTTTGTGTAAAAAATAAAAGTGTAATGAGTAAAATTCCACAAATTTAGAATTTTAGATTAGCTTGGAAAAGCTCCCAGAAATTTAGATAAAGTGTTTGTTATTATTTTAGCTCACAGGTCATCTTTTAAAGTTTGATGGAAAAAAAAATTTACTTATTAGCTATGCCATTTATATTTATTCTGTTATTTTTTTCTTCCCTAATTTTTATGAAAAATACACTGTTCACTGTCAATTTCTCTGTTGCTTCTTTCTTCTGATTTCAATTGCAATTTTGGCCCTTCCCCAAATGAATTCTCTTTCTCCAAAACTTATCACAAATGAAATTTTTTCAAAATGTATTGTCTTTGTTGTACAACTTCAATAAAGCATTTATGTTGATCTTTCTCCTGGAATTTTAAGAAAAGTCAAACCAGAAATAATAAAAATTGTGATCACCCGTTTTTCTTACATAAAGTTTTCCCCCATATAATCATTCATTACTGTCTCTAATACAAATAGTTATTCTTAAAACCAATTAAAATATATTTAGGCTCCAAGAGCAGTTTAAATTCAATACTAGGTAATAAATTATTGAGCTGCTGGGATGAATTAGATCATTGTCTAGATGGACAATGTTACATTTGTTATCACATGTTCCATAAAAATATTTGGGGATGGTATCGCTATATTTATTTTACAAAACAAGCAAGCAAACAAACAAACAAACAAAAAACAATAAGATAATCCAAGTTTGAAAACTGTTCTTGGGGTAAAGTCATTAGTTACTTGGTAATGGTTTAAATAGTAGAAATATATAAGCCAAATGTAGGTGACTCCCCCCAAAAATTAGCTATCCATCAACATTATTTATCCTGACAAGCCCAAGTATATCAATGAAGCGAGTAAGGAATCCTTATATTCCAAAGCAATGCATTTACAGTGACTATAAATCACTCTTTAGCAGTCTAAGAATTATCTTTGGTTCTTCTCTCTTAGCAGTGGTGATTCATTTATGGGAGAGAATAATAAAACCTCAACCAATTAACTAAAAAAAATCACAAAAAGACTGAAGCTTATGTGATGCCCTGAATGTATTTTTAATGTAATGATAAGGCCCAAAGGCTATATCTTCACAAGACAAACATTTGTCCTTTCTTGAGATGTGTACACTTATCACCACATTACTAATCTGCAAGGACACATTCTCTTTTCCTGCTCTTTACCTTCTAGTAGGATTATTTCACCCATCTGGTTGATGTGGATGCTAGGAAGAACTCTACTTTCCTCCAGGTTATGATATAATCATCCACCAGGTCCTAGGAAAATACTACAACTTGCCGTTCCCCCCAGCTACACAGATCTTGCTAAATTTTATTTTCTGGAATTTGTCAACTGAACACCATTGTTGTCTTTTTTATTCAGACCTAAAATTCTATTTTTAATGTTTGATTGTGTGTTTTCTAAAACTTTCTCCTTTAATTTCTCCAGAAACAAGTGGAATGACTGCTATACTTGAGACTATATAGATTCAAAGAGTTTTGGAAAATGCATTGGATATTTTATTGCTGGGGTTATGATGAAAAGACAGTAGATGAAGCACTTTGAGACGTCTAAAGAAAGTACTTATAAAGTTGTTTCTAGACAGGCCATGTTTGAGGATATGATTGACTTGATTATGCCCTGGAATGATGGGAGACACCCCCAACGCCTATCCTGTAGATGAGCTACCTCATTTGTCATCTTTACTCAAAAAGAGTAAAATGTGGGTTAAATGGTTATAACAATGTGTATCTGTTTTGGGTCTGGCTTTGCTAAGAGCAGAGATGTGTAGCCATGTGAATAAAGTAAACCTTGAAATAATTCTTCTTGGGCAACTAGCATAGAGTTGGAATGGGCCCCTTTGCAAAGTTTGAGTATTGTCTGTAAGTGTTTAATGGAGGTTCCTTAAATTTCCCCTAAACACTCACTCTAAGATTGTAGACATCTATGAAACAAAAACCATCCTAAAAATGAGATTGTTTATCTCAGAGAATTCATCTAATTCTTCACTTCTTCTAGGTCTTGCTTTCCAACTGCCTGTTCTTTGCCTCCTAGCATATCATCTGTTAACTTCATTTTCTCAACCTCATGACTTACCTCTTGGCTTGCTTCTGACATTGATCTTGACTTGGATGATTGTTTACTCAAATCCAGATCATTTCTAATGAGGAACCTCCACGTTGTATAAAAATGGGGAGCAGGCGTTTGTAACCTCATTACATTTACCGACCAAGGAATGTGTTGTCCCTGAATCAGTTAAATTACAAAATTATATAACACACCATGGGAAGATTAGGCAGATGCTCAGAGTTGGAAAGTGGCCCCACAAAACTGCAGGCAACTTCAAATTTAGCTAAATAAAAATAGTAGCTCAGCTGCTGATTCAGAATAGAGGATATTGGCTAATGTAAAGACCAAGATCATCAAATGTCTGTGTGAAGTCCTTTTTGTGAGGAGAATAATTTTTAACAAGAGGGAATAACTCCCTCAAGTTCTTCTTAACTGAAAGAAAAATATTATTCAAATTGTAAGGGAGACAATTGTATTAGAAGCATGCTATCAAAAAATGAGATAAAAAGAAAATCAATATTTTATTTTCTATAAACAGAAAGGAGTACTTAGAATTTAAAAAAATTTGATCTTAGAAGCATAAATATGATGTTTTAGATAAGTAGGACTCAGAGAATTTATGCAACATATGTGAATGCTTATATTTAAAATAATATGCCCCTCAGAAGTATCATTATTTTAAATATAAGCATTCACATATGTTGCATAAAATAATAGACTGATATTTATTTATTTTTTAATAATTCTTTGTTATTTAAAGTATTACATATGTCTCCTTTTTCCCCCATTGACCTCTCCCCAGCCACTCCCACCCCCAGAACATGCACTCTCCCCCTAGTGTCTGTGTCCATTGGTTATGATTATTTAGTTGTACTCAGATAGAAAGATTATTAATAAATAGATAAATAAATAATTTTAATAACTGGTATTTAGAAATTAGCATCAGAATTTGAAATCAGGTCTATAAAACTCTAAAAGCGACTTTGCACTACATCATATATTTCTGAGAAAAAAAATTAATGGAGGGTCTGTCAGAATTTTCCAGATTTCTGATGACATGAAAAAAAACAAAAACAAACATTTCTTAAAAAGGACAGTACAGCAAGTCAATTCCAAAAATAATTTAAAAAATCAATTTTCATTGAGCCCACTAAATGGCTGCGAAAAATAACGATGTACTTAATAGAGAAGGAAGGCGGAATGGCAAAGTGGCGAAGTATGTTTGGGATCGTCTGAAGAGGTTGAATGGCATTAAATGCGTAAACTATTTTACCAGAATTAAAGTGCAGTGAGATTTGTCTTTCTGTGAAATCAAATGTTCTCAATTAGTATCCTTTCACATTATTTAATGTCATGCTATTAAAATTAATAATAATGATGACAATAAATACTTTGGCCCTCTGTGAACTAAGGTGGAGAGGAAGATATAAACCAGTCAGGAATGATATGAGATCATTGGATTTGGGGCACCTGAGAAGTCTGCAGTGTACCCTAGGAACAGATGGTAATAATAAAATCAGTCTTTGGAATTGGCTGCATATAATTTGAGATCAGATGTCATTACTGTTCTGAGGGCAATAGTAAAGGTATTTTGGAAGTTTTGCATATTAGACTTAAAAGGCAGGGCTGCAATTTCTACTTCATTGTTCCACCTCACCAACGTTGATGGGTGATCTAAATAAAACTGGTTGGTTTTGCTCTCACCGTAGAAATGGCCTGGCCTCAGCACAGCAATACAAGCAAATGGCCAGGCAACAATTCCAAAAGGTTTGAAAATACCATGTACATCTTCACTGAAGATTTTCTTCAGGGGCATCAAAGGGAAGTTATATGACATAGGACAGAGTAAAATGTCCTGAAAATTCCCTCTATGCTCTAATGTCCCCAAAGTAATGTCCATTGAGAAACAGCTGCCTTGGAAGATACAACTCTACCTAATGTCCCCCATGTTCACACAGACTCCACTCCTCACACTTGTTAGGGGTGGCAGTTCCCCTAATACTTTCCACAGTGCATGAGCATAGCACGTTTATTATGGGTGAGTCTTGGAAAGGTATTTCTCATTGCATTTCTTTTTAAATCTCATGATTGTATACTCACTGTAATATTTTGTTGTTGTTGTTGTTGTTATTGTTAATCCTCACCTGAGGATATTTTTCCATTGATTTTTAGAGAGTGGAAGGGATGGAGAGAGACACACAGAGAGAAACATAGATATGAGAGAGACACATTGATTGTTGCCTCCTGCATGCACCTCTACCAAGGTACATGCCCTTGACCAGAATCAAAGCCAGGACTTTTCAGTCCACAGGCTGATGCTCAATCCATTGAGCCAAACTGGCCAGGGCTATAGTTTCTTTCTAATGGGAACAGACTACCTAACCACACAGTAGTTCTCTTATTTTTTTGTGATTTGATGCCCTCATTCCCCACCTTGCTCAACATCGTAACATTTCAGACCATTAACCTAATCCCTTGAGGTAGTTGTATATGACAATAAACTCTAACACTAGAACACACACAATCTAGGTCTCAATAATGACCTTGCAAGGAGAAATTCACTTAATGACTGTGTGGGAGTCATACTTTTAATCAGATGGCCATCCTGAGCAATTAAAATTGAAGGTTGTATCTACTAGTAAGAGTGTGAAAAAAAGATGCAGTTTTAAGTCTCTCTGTTGGAACTGAAGCTGTGGTACACTGGAACATGGGGACACTTGCACAAAAGCAATACACAGTATACAGTCCCATTCCCAGATAGGATTGGCCATTTTCTTAGCAAGATGCCAAATTGCATGTGATGCTCTCCTGTCTTTCCCCACCCCCAGTTGACCCAATAGTGCCTAGGATTTTAAGGAAAGGTATTAAAAATAATTACGAGGTTATGCCATTACTATTGCTGCATAGATTCTTAGAGATGTAGGGCACATAGCAGTACTACAAACTTAGTTCACATTCATCTTCACTTTCCCTTTTCTCCAAAATTGTTTGCTTTAGCTTTGGCCCAGGCATAGTCTTCTGTGAGTTAATGGAAAGAAGAGAAGCTGTAAATCCACAAGATATGGAGCTAACGAGGATCTTTGAGAGCCTCCCAAGCCCTTCAAATAAAAGATGAGAGAGCTCAATTGGGGTAAGTGAAATGGCTCACCCAATGTCAGTGAGGGGGCGGAGACTTGATCTTTACCTCTCAGGCATATCACGGACATCAAACATATGCCTGGTATATAACATGCTCTTTGTAAATGTTAAGTTCTCAAAGAATATTTCTGATGGCTGAATCTGTTCAGGGCATAGGTACCCATGCTCGGAATTCCTAATTGCTTGTATTTTTCCTGGACCAGCTCATTATTATCAAAGTTGCCTTTGACTTGTGATCCTCTTTCAGTCCTCCCTGTTAATGAAGGGAATGGTCATGAGAATAAGATAAATGACAGTAGAAGGTCAAACAGTTTACAATTATGGGACTGAATGATCTAATAGGAAGGATGCACAAGGGAAGGAAAACTACCCAAGACAAATGACCAGAAACTATTTGAAATTCAAAGGCTTGCTAGACTAGATACTAGGCTGAGAGGTTAAAAAAATGGAAAAACTGTAGTACAGCAAAAAGAAATGGAGACGTTGTCACTTCAGCAGTATATTCCAGTGAGACTTCAGATGTGTTGTAAACATTTCTGTGAGCTGCACTTAGGTTTCAGAGGCAAGTGGCTAAGGCATGGCCTTTGAAATCAGAGCATAAGTGAAATGTAAAGTATCAGATAACTAAATGTCTAATATTCAAAATCAGACTATAAAATGTATGTGCATTCATTGCTTTATTTTTATGACTGTTTTTATTACACAGTCAAAATGTATTCAATTTTTATGTTAGTACACTGGAAATACAGGAACATATTGAAAAGAATCTCTAGAAATTTTGCCTTCTACATGAAACTACTGCTAACAAATACATTTATATACATCTAAATGTTTCCTTTGAGTATTCTTATATATTTTTACTTTTGAAAAATAAAATGATAAAATACAAAATTCTTTTATACCCTCTCTTGTTTGGGGCCATCTCTCTTTATTCTTGAATTTCACTAATATGTGAACTTCTTGTTTTGATAATAGTCAATTTGTATGGGAATATTAACATAGCAGTTCACCCAATGAACCAAGACATGACTTCATAAAAAATATACTTTGAGTGTACATACATATGTGTGTTTTTAGCTGCTTTACGTTTTTAATTTCTGTTAAGCATTTCTAATGAGGTAGATATTAAATTGGCTTTGCAAGTTCAACATTTGAAATAGAGAGGTTAGGATTCATGGTACAATGAGATTTTAAAATTAAGTATTTCCTCTCCCCTATCCCCCAGTCATCTATAATGTGAAAAATTTGGAGCTGAATGTAGTAGAATTTTTGTGACAATGTAAGACTCCTTATTCCTAAACTGCTCAGTGACTTGGTGACAAAGCAACTTTCAGGTAAGAAAGTGAGTTACTAATAAGTGATAACAGACTTTCAATCAGGGGATCATTGAAGCAGGGGGAGTGTCTCGGTGAATCTTTCCACATCTTTGGAGCAAAAGAGAAAAAAATGAACACCTACTATATACTAGTATAGGAGACCATGTCAGATGTTTTAGCACCGGGCTGTCCAATATGATAACTACTAGGCACATAAATCTATCAACACTAATAAAAGAGAAACATACAAATCAGTGTCACTCCGCTACGCCCACCAGTCCATCAGGATGAGTATGCAAATTAACCCAACAAAGATGGCAGTCAATTTGCATATGCAGTTGCTGAGTGAAGTCTGAAGATGACTGAAGACTGAAGTCAACTGAAGACTGAAGTCAACTGAAGATTGAAGAGGCTTAACTTCTCCACTCTGGCCAGAGCGGAGGCCTGGGTCCTGGGTGCCAGAAGAAAACTGGTGCCTTCAGCCAGGGGAAGGAAGGCCTATTGCACGAATCTCTTCATGCAACAGGCCTCTAGTTTATATATAAATTATTTTAAAATACTAGTAAATAAAATTAAACCTAAGTTACACCAGTAATTTTTCAAGTGGCTCTTAAGCCACCTATGTCCAATGGTCACATGTAGGACAGTCCAGATTTAAAACATCTACTCATTATAGAAAGTTCTACTGGACAGACCCTTCTCTCTTAGAGAACACCAAACTCCTATCTTTTATAATACAACTGGAGAAAGAAGACACAATTAGTTAAGGCTAAATAACAGTTGAAGTGCTATCACAGGTCATGCATATTTGATTGCCAAAGGGATGAGATTGATGCTTTTGCTCTAAGTTTACCTAAAGTAGTATTTGTAATCAGAAGTTCAGATATCCTGGACAAGCCAGCACTTGAAGTGGGCATCAAAGAAAATTTAGATTTGGAATAGTAGAGAATAAGGTGAAGTTTTGACACTTCAGACCCAAGGGGAGACTCACACTAAATATAAAGGAAGTATACTTGTCATTTCCTTGTTGTCCACACATGCTTATATTATGAATATCTTTGTTCAATCCACAATGTATTTCTTTCTTTCTTCTTTTTTATCTTATTCTTTATTGATTAAAGTATTATATATGTCTCCCCCCCTCACCTCTCCCTAGGCACTCCTACCCCCCAGCACATGTCCTCACCACCTTAGTGTCTATGTCCATAGGTTGTTTATATACATGCATACAAGTCCTTTGCTTGATCTCTTAACCCCTCTCACCCTCCCTTGCCTTCCGTCTGAGTTTTGACAGTCTGTTTGATGCTTCTCTGTCTCTGAATCTATTTTTGTTAGTTTATGTTGTTCATCATATTCTACAAATGAGTGAGATCATGTGATATTTATCTTTCTTTGACTGGCTTATTTTGCTTAGTACAATGCTCTTCATGGTCCATCTATGCAGTTGTGAAAGGTAAGAGTTCCTTATTTTTTACAGCAGCATAGTATTCCATTGTGTAGATATACAACAGGTTTTTTTTAATTTTCTCATCTGCTGATGGGCATGTAGGCTGTTTCCAAATCTTAGCTATTATAAATTGTGCTGCTATGAACATAGGGGTGCATATATCCTTTCTGACTGGTGTTTCTGGTTGCTTGGGATATAGTCCTAGAAGTGGGATTACTGGGTTAAATGGGAATTTCATTTTTAACTTTTTGAGGAAACTCCATGCTGTTTTCCACAGTGGCTGCACCAGTCTGTAGTACTGGCACAAGAACAGGAATATAGAAGAGGGTTATTTTGATGTAGTCCCATTTGTTCATTTTCTCCTTATCTTCCATTGTCCTAGGAGATGTATCAGTAAAGATATTGCTATGACATATATCTAATATTTTGCTGCATATGGATCCTTCTAAGATTTTTATGGTTTCCCATCTTATGTTTAAGTATTTTATCCATTTTGAGGTTATTTTTTGTGTTTGGTGTAAATTGGTGTTTTAGTTTCATTTTTTTTTGCATGTATCTGTCCAATTTTCCCAGCACCATTTATTGAAGAGAATGTCTTGACTTCATTGTATGCTCTTGTCTCCTTTGTCAAATATTAATTGAGCATAATGGCTTGGGTCAACACAATGACTTTCTATAAATGTTTGACCCATGTAGGTATTTTGTGAGGATTAGTAAAATTAGTTAATTTTTCTGTAAGTTGTCCTAACTGTACAAACGTAAATGCATGGAGTTGTAAAACACTGAAAATACAACTTTTAAGGTGCTTTGATTAAATTCAGACTTTTATTTATTTTTTTAATATATTTTTATTGATTTTTTACAGAGAGGAAGGGAGAGAGATAGAGAGTTAGAAACATCGATGAGAGAGGAACATCGATCAGCTGCCTCCCGCACATCTCCTACTGGGGATGTGCCCGCAACCCAGGTACATGCCCTTGACCAGAATCGAACCTGGGACCTTTTAGTCCGCAGGCCGACGCTCTATCCACTGAGCAAAACCGGTTTCAGCTAAATTCAGACTTTTAAATTCATCTCTTCTATCAGGACTTCCTTTACTGCATACAATAATAACCACAAAAGCAAACACAGGAGCCTTGCAAATATGAGTAAAGCTCACTTTTTAATTCTTCAATAAAAATAAATACAAATAAATTAATTCTAGTATTTTTACTCTTCATTCAAGTGAATTCTCTTGGGAAAATCAGGTTAAGGATATAATTAGAGCCATTACCCCAATTCATAGCTCAGGTAAACATAAGCTGCAGTAAAATGGCGCATGGCATCTAAACCATGGTAAAATTTAATTACATTTCATTGATAGCAAAGAAATGTGATGTTGAATTGGTTTTCCTAGCTGATCAGAGAAGCAAATGGAACATAGCATGAAATTATTGCATGGGAAACCTTTCTTTCAAGAGAACTAATCTCTATAATTGAAACATATCACAATATTTGATTTGTTTTTGCCCTACAACCAAATGTTTCAATTAAACTCATTTGTATTAGTGCAGCTGAGATCATTTCCAACGCTTTGTCTAAATTACTGCAAGCTTCAGAATGGAATCTTAAACTGAGACTTCAGAGGACACAGGCTGGACTCTGGGCAACCTTGGACCAAATGTAACAGGGATCTCTCATTCCCATACGGGATTACTCATTAGTCACTATAAGCATTTTTGTCTTATGCTTGAGGCAAACATTTTTCCACAGACAGCCAATCAGCCTCCACAGCCAGCAAACAAAATTCCAAAGCAGTTTTTCTGTTTAAAGTGGTGTCTGGTTTCACACAGGGTAATGGAAGATGAAAATACTCTTTCCACTTGTATTTTGCATCTATTTCAAATAGTATTGAAATGTATATGCAGAAATGAAGTTGAAGTTCAACTTTCCCTTTGGGAACCCTTATCAGTGCTTGTCCTAAAGTCCTAATGAGGACTAAATTCTGATGTAGTTGTGTAATTATTCTGAGATCTGGAATTTTATCTATTAACATTATTTAAAATGTAATCACCTTGTGTATTGTAGAACACAGAGGATCTTAAATTGCATCTAAACTGTGAGGAAATAGTCCACCTCCCACAAATAGTTCTAATTTGGGAAAGTAGTTAATCAATGGCATGAAAAAACCTTTAATGGAATGTGTTACCCTGGCTAATGACCACTTCTCATTGTCTTCTGGTGCCATGAATCCAATTTTAGAATTCAGAGAAGGTAAAAACGTAATCTATGTCTCCCTAGGTGACAATTTAGACTTAGGGAGGAGAAGTGGTTTGGCTCAAGGTCACACAGCATTTTGGGACAGAGCCAATACTAGAATCATGATCTTAGGGACTTCAATATTGTTCTCTATCAATATATCTCAAAGCCAGTTTGCATACCAAAATTTGGAATTAGCATCTATATAGTGACTCTGGTATCTGATTTTTTTCTCACTACCTTCCAATTTAATGCAAATAAATATAAAACATCTTGATTATGAAGTATTTTTGCCTTTAACATACTAAAGGTTAAAAATGTCTGCAATATGTATATGCACAATCTCCAAATTATCATAGCCTTTCAGAGATCAGGGACTGATAGTGCACATCTATCCTCAACGTAGGCACCCAGCCAATACTCTCCATTTCATAAAGACTGAAATATCCACCACCCTTCCCTTCACCTCTCCGTGCCTATAAGAAAATGTGAAAAAATTTCCATGCTTCACATAGAATATCTGAGTGGTGGAGTGTAAGCCTACTTTTGAAAGGAAGCTTTTGAAATTATTTCCCTCTCCTTTGCTTCTTTTTCTCTCCCCATCCCTGCTGTGAAACATCAGGAAGGATTCTGGCACTTTTGCACATTTTGGTTCCCTGAGAGGGGGCAGGGTTCCAGGACCTAACCCTCCTGGGCAGTGCCACAACCCTTGCTGAGCAAGGATTGGTCTTGCCTTGGAAGTGTATAAGGCAGTGATGGCGAACCTTTTGAGCTCGGCGTGTCAGCATTTTGAAAAACCCTAACTTAACTCTTGTGCCGTGTCACATATAGAAATTTTTTGATATTTGCAACCATAGTAAAACAAAGACTTATATTTTTGATATTTATTTTATATATTTAAGTGCCATTTAACAAAGAAAAATCAACCAAAAAAATGAGTTTGCGTGTCACCTCTGACACGCATGTCATAGGTTCGCCATCACTGGTCTAAGGGTTCCTTATCTGAGCCAGAACCTTTAGTCTTTAGTAAGTAAGGGTCCTGTGGGACAGCAGTCCTTAGGTGTTTAGAGCTAGTTACCTAATTGGCAATAATCTGGTGAAAAAGGTAAGAGATTAAGTAGAAAAAAAATAAAACAAAATCACCCTCATTGTCAGACAACAGTGTGGGGATTATCAGAGGGAAATGGGGTTGGGAGGAGGTTAGGATAATTTAAAGGAGCGATAAATGGTGAGGGAAGGTAAATTGACTTAGGGTGGTGAACACACAATATTCTATATAGATGATATATTATAGAATTCTACACCTGAATCCTATCTAACTTTATTACTCAAGGTCATGCCAATAAATTCAATAAAAATACCCTTGCCCAATATCCATCTGCCTGGTGAACACTTACTCCTTCTAAGAAACTTTCCTTGTGGCTCACAAGCTGAAATGTTCTTCCTCATCCCACCATTGGACAGCCTCTAGATTGAGATTCATCATACCACATTACATGCTTTGTTTACAACGTGGCTGTAAATTTTTCCAGAGTTAACATTCAGGTCTCATCTGCGCCTCATTATACCTGTGCTCATTCAAGAAATTCTTATTGAGCTCAATTTATTAAAACTAAGTTGGGCAGGTAAGGAATGGGATAGGAGATTTCCAAACAATGAGGATAGAATTTTCAGAGGCAGATATGTACAAAAATGCCAATATTGGGCAGTGTCTGGGATCTGCAAATTGTTTTGTGCATTTGGGTCATGGGGTAGGAAAGGAAAATATCTCAGTGTAATTTTAATTTAGAAGCAAGTATTCTGTGGATTATCTACTCTTCTAGAAAGTAAATATTAAAAGGTAAAGACAGGCTAAAGGATTCATTCATGTGTTTCCTTTATGAGTAATAATTGGGTAGCTACCATGCAGCAGGCTTTGTGCAAAGCAGTGTTGTATACTATGGTGTGAGGGTCACCTTCAACACTGGTCTTCACTCATGCACTTCTGAGCATTCCCATTAGAGACTCCAAGAAGAAAGGTCTCAATTAGGACAGGGGAAGGAGGCTAACTTCTAATGAGTATCTGTGCTTTTCACGCCTCATTTTACAGAAAGGAAACCAAGGATAAGGCACCGAGGATATCGGTGGAAGAACCAATATGACTCAGAATGCATCCAGCATGACCTTGGTCCTAGAGGGCTCAGTTAACTTCATTGAAAAACAATAGCAGAAGAAGCTTTGCTCCGACTAGAAAATACTCACACTCGCTGACTACCACCTGGGTATGCAAATGCCCACAGTCTCCTGCATTGTGGGATTTTAGTGAATGCCAGGAAGAAATCAAAGAATCAAAGATTTTTTTAAAAGTGAATTCATCCACACAGACTTCAAACACAGTGAACTTGAAATGATCCCTCTCCTGTCCCCAGGAGAGGGATTCATGCTTTAGGTTCTGTACTTTCCCGGAGCCATTCTAGACCAATAGGTGTAGAAATTGAGAAGTTTGGGGAGGTGGTTTTCTGTAAGGAGGTCAGCATTCTAGGAGATATTTTCTGGCTGACTGCCCTGGGCAATTTTCTGGGACTTTAATGAGGAAGGGGGATTAAGTTAAAACAATTTCAAGGAGCCTCAGAAATTACATAAGAGACTGCTAGATCTCTGCAAGCTGGTACTATGTGAAGTACAACAATAGAACAAGTCCAAGAACTTTTCTGAGCACTAGCCCTGTGAGGCACCTGGGCTTTGGAAGAATCTTGCTTACTTCTTGGTAGTAGTTTATTTTAAGTGTTAATTTTTTTTTCCTTAGAAGGTGCATTGCCAATCACAGTTAATCCTGCATGTTGTGGTTTCCCATTTCACTCCTGTGGAGGATTTGGAGAGTAGGAAAGGTCATATATACCTGCCTGAGGCAAGACCAGGCAAGGTGGATTTTGATTCTCTCCCATAATGAGCTTGTAAGAGAATTTTGTAGTTCTGCAAGGGCAAAGAAGAAAAACCTGTCTAATTTATGTTATATATTGATACATATACTTTATACAATAATATACGAAAGAAAACTTATAAAAGAATATAGATTTATAAAAATTATACATATGAGAAACAGATTTAGAATATTTGTTATAGAGAGGTGTTTTTTTTTTTTAAACTTTTTAATTAAGTTGCCTAGAATCTGGAGTTATGGAAAATACTAATAGTGCAATCTGCTGTGATAAATAATTCTAACACACTGTAGCCCCAGCAAAGGGCTATGATAGGGAGGTAATGCTATAATTTTTTATTTAAAATATTTTTAATTGACTTTTAGAGAGGAAAGGAGAGAGAGAGAGAAATATCAATGTGAGAGCACAATATCAATTGGCTGTCTCCTGCACGCCTCCTACCAGGAATTAATCGGCAACCTGGGCATTTCCCCTGACCTAGAATTGAACTGGCAACCTCTTGGTGGCTGGACAGTGCCCAGCGAACTGAGCCACACTGGCCAGAGCAGGGAACAGTGCTTTTAAATGAAGCAGTTGTATTGCTTAGACAGAAAGTCTGCTTTGCATTCTTTAAGAATGCATCGGCCATCATTACCCAGGTGATAAACAACTCTATCCAGTAGCCAGTCTTGTGAACTCATCTCCTCACTACTAAGGGCAGAAGTAACTTGCTGGATAGGAGGGAAAGTACATCGAAGACAGATGGTTTTCTTTCTAGTTGGAGTTCATGCCTCAATTGGCCCATGACACATTGATGCATGGTGGCATGCTCTGACTTGTGTTCAATGGTAATTGTAACATAAAAATCGGAACGTGTTTGGAGTCACATGGTGCCTAGAGCAGCAAGCAGTTGTTTTGCTGATACGTAGATTTCCTGGGTCATACTTCATGCTTTATCATTCAAAAGGCTGCTCCACGTATGGGGCCATCTTGTGAACTGAAGTAGTCATGTCTGAGAATCTCCATAACTGGTCATCACAGTGTCCCCTAATCTGTCAAACTAAAAGCACTTAGCACAGCATTATTGTGTTTTTTTTGTGTGTGTTTTTGTTTTCCTAACTTTATTTCACTGTCCCTCCAACTGCTCTGCTCCAGCCACCTTGGTTTCTCCTCACTCCTGGAACATACCTGGAGTCTCGGGGTCTTTTACATCTGACAGTCTTTCTACCAACAGCATCTATCCAGATTTTTCGTGTCAGACTGACTCCTTTTCAATCTCAAATTTCAGCTCGTATATCACCTCTTCAGAAGGATTTTTCACGATTAACTATATTCAGCCTCCTCTCTGCCCCGCACACCAGCACTCTCAATCACACTTCCCAGGTTCATTATTTGTAACATTTGCCACTATTTAAAATTTCTAATTTTTAATTTTTCTCCATCTTCACCTTCTAGAGTTTAAGCTTTATTAAAATAGAGACCTTTTAAAATCTTATTTATGATCATATCCCCAGAAGTCAAACAGTGCCTAGCATATAATAGATGATCAATGTTTGAATGGTTATGTGTCTGATGAAATAAACTATAGCCCTGGCTGGTTTGAATCTCGGTCTAGGGCATTTACCTTGGTTGCAGGCTCAAACCCCAGCCCCAGTCAGGTGCATGCAGGAGACAACCAATCAATCACTCTCTCTCACATCAATGTTTCTCTCTCTTTTCCTCTCTCACTTCTCTCTCTCTCTCTCTCTCTCTTCCCCTGCCCACCCCCTCATCCACCCTCTCTTTAAAAAAAAGAAAAAATATCCTCAGGTGAGGCTAAAAATAAATAAACAAGTAATTTAAAGAAATAATCTATAACATCATTGCCACAAATAGCCTAAATTCTGCCACCTCCTCTGTCTTGGAATATTTAGTGCCATCACATACGCACTATGCGTTCTCTCTGGGCTCATTCTTTATTCTATATCCCTTTGATACGATAATTGAACACATCCAGGTTTGGGAAAGAGAAACTTAGCAGGGTGTAGTCATGAAAGCAACATTATTCTTTCTCATCTTTCCCCGCAAAACTTGCCTTATGGGTCCTTTTCCCCAGTACCTGGATTAATTCCAGGCAGGCTCCTCGGCCTTCCCAGTCATTCTGAGACAATGAAAAGAACTTCATCCCTGTCCAGTGATTAATGATGTGACATAACTCTAACATCGTTCAAAGTTAAAACTTCTTCCCTCCCATGGCCCACCCTGCACATAGTTGGCCTACAGAGTTGAGTTGGACTTTGAGTAGAACGGAAGTTCTCAGTCAAAGCTGAACCTCACATTTACCACCCTGTCCTTGTGGATCCTTTATCTTTTTTAATATACTTGTAGTAATTAGACATTTTAAAGCCCAAAGTGTAAATTCTAAGACATAATTACAAGAAAACCCCCTTATGTTTTCTTGTAAGGTTATTTTGAATATGATCTCTCTTTCTATTCTCTCTTCATAGCTTCACTTACAACTTTTAAAAAAGTGTATACATTCGCAGCTCTGCTAGCTTATTACTACCTCTTCTTCTCACATTTAAAACTGATGTCAGGAAAGGAGAATATCTAGGAAGATTCTCACAGGTTTTCCCTTCAGCAGGGTCCCCTATTTTTCTGCAATGTAACAGCTCTGGAACACAAAGGCATTTGAAATAGGCATCCTTGATACAAATTGCAGATTACTTTCTCACTACTCCTGGCTGTGTACTCCCAAATCAATAGAAATTCATGAGATCTGAAAATTAAATCTTGCAGTGCATTTTTTTTCACTCTGACTTTATTGATAAGGTTATAATCCTTCTGCACCATTTTAGCAAGTGCAGGTTGGAAAGTATTAACATTGACATTTGAAAATGAATGTGTTTGGTAGGAGAGGCAGAGGAGATATAAGAACCCCAACAGCCCAATTCCCTAGGTCTTCTTTAAATTTCATAGACTGCACCAAGCACATCAGAGACATTTTGTTGAAAAGACCCATTAATGCACAGGTTGTTACTGCTGCATATTCCCCATGCAAGGAAAAAGACTCATCAAAACAAAAAAAAAGAGAGAGAAAGTAAACGCATTGTTTTCCAGTTAAGAAACTGCTGATCTAGATCATCAAAACTCAGAGCTCTTCTACAAAATCCAAGGCAGTTCTGTAGCTATAATGGTCACAGACTCATTGTAGAAGGGCCAACACAGGGTGCTTTATTAAAGAGAAATTAATTCCAAATTTATAGAGAACCTTAAGGGTTCCACATGTTCTTGTTGGCTATAATATACCATAGCTCTTCTCCTTGGTAAACCAATAATCCATGCAATGCCATAGGGATTATGTTTCCTTCCTTCAACCAGCCTCAAGGAGAGCATATCATTGGAATTGTCCTTCTTTCTCTTGTAAATTGTTTGTATATAAGCAATCATTCTTGATATCCTTGTTTAACTTAGTCACTATAGAAATCTAAAATGTCCTGTTTCTAGCCCTGGATAGAGTTTCTCCCCATATCTCCTAATTTGATTCCATTCCACACGTTTTCTCAGTTCCTCAAAATCCAGTCTCCTAATCTATCCATAGGCCAGTACCACACTGTCTTGATTACTGTAGTTTTGTAGTAATTTTTTAAATTGGGAAGTATGAGTCCTCCAAATTTATTTTTCTTTATAATATTAAAAAATACTTTGGAATCCATTATTTCTACATAAATTTCAGGGTTATCCTGTCCATATCTGAAAAAAACTTTTAATTTTATTTTTCAGTTACACCCTCTCGCAATCTGAGACTGCTGGCTCCTAACCACTCTGACTGCCTTCCTGATCTCCCCTAACCACTCGCCTGCCTTGCCTGATCGCCCCTAACCACCTCTGCCTAGGCCCCGCTGCCATGACTTCTTCTGGAAGGATGTTTGGAATGGCATCTGAAAGGTCATTTGGCTGTCAAGTCTAATTAGCATATTACCTTTTTATTATTAGAGATTAGTTTCAGGTGTACTGCATAGTGTTAGACAATCATATATTTTCAAAGGGGTTCCCCTGATATTTCAAGTACCCTTCTGGCACCATACATAGTTATTATAATACTGTTGACAATATTCCCTACCTGTATTATACTTTATAACCCCATGACTATTTTGTAACTACCAATTTGTATTTCTTAATCCCTTCACCTTTTTCACCTAGCCCCTCAACCCTCACCCTCTGGCAACCATATTTGATTCTCTGTATCTATGAATCTGTTTCTATTTTGTTTGTCTGATTATTTTATATAATTTATACACATACATATTGGGGTGAGTAAAAAAGTATGTTTATAGTTGTGATTACATAAAACATGGTTTATTCTTGTATTATTAATAATGATTGTATTATTTACCAAACAAAAAACTATAAATCAACTTTTGCCCCACTATCTATATATTATCTCTCTCTTACACACATACACACACTATATATGTAAATATACACACACACTAAGATTTAGTATATGGATATGTGGTATATGTGTATATATCCTATTATATATGTATTATATATATATATATATATCTTATTATATGTATATAGTGTGTGTGTGTGTGTGTGTGTGTGTGTGTGTGTGTGTGTGTGAGAGAGAGAGAGAGAGAGAGGGAGAGAAAGAGAGAGTTTCTGCTTATGGCTATTAATCAACTCTGCTATATGCATATTGGCTAAAACAAGAGGCTAGATTCAAGAGACTGAAAGGCAAATTCACACTGAAAATTCAGGGATGCAGAAAATAAAAGAATTGGTGGAAGGAGGTAAGAACCCATGAAAGGGAAATTACAATGTGATGTGTGTCTAACCACATAGGGTTTTATGCAGCCTTGCAGATATTTCCAGGGGTTTTGCTTAGGCAAGGCACAAAGGTAGGACCCATGAATGGCACAAAGCTAACAGAAAGAGCTGGTTAATAGAAAAGGGCTTTGTGGATGGGCAGAAAGGAGGATTGAACAATGAACTATTGAACTAACAGCATGATGAGACCTCATGACTTGGTATTCAGAGTCAATATAAAGAGAAAGCTGTGAAGGGCAGAGAAATTTAAATAGATCAAGTATTCCTATAAGTTGGCAGAGGAAGAGTTTGGGCTAAAAAATTTTGCTGCAATACAAAAGATCAAAGAGCATTCTTTTTCTTGGATCTCTTACTTTGTGGTCTAAGATTAGTCCTCATAGTTGAATTTTCCATTGTTGTTCATCTAATTTACAACCAGGATCACACCAGAGTGTTAGGCCAGGAGAAAGGCTCCTTTGATATGGCAAGTATTAAAACACTGGACTTTTTCCTATCCTTTTCCTTATTTGTGGGGGTTCCTTTTCTACAGTTCCCCTGCCCTTGCAAATGCTCACAGTTTTAGAGCTTTGTTATGACCGGCAGATAAGCCAGTGATTCACTGAGTCCCTGATGAATTACACTTTGGGGAGAACATTATGGGGCCAGTTGGCTGGGGCTGGTTACAGCTTGCTTAACAAACTCTTTAGTATCATATTCTACCTATTTTATCCTTTAACAATTGTATTTGCTGGTTTATTCCCTTGTTCTCTCTCCTTCCTCTTCCAGCCCATTCTAAATTTTAATACTCTCCCTCTCTCCCCTTCCTCTGCCCCTCTCTCCTTTCCCTGTCTTCCTCTCTTTCTTGGTTTCTCTTACTCTCATTTTTTAATGGCACAGGTAGATTTGGGAATGAAAGAATGTTATTAGATCTAACATAAAAAAATTAGCCTTCATATTACATAGTAAAGACATTTGGATATTAATACCATACCTTTATTTTCAGTATAAAAAGTTATTTAACAGACATTTAAGTTGCTTCCAAATTTTTACCATTATCGATTGAATAATGCCATAATTTCTTTCTCTTTTCTTTCCTTATATTCTTTCTTTTCCTCTATCTATCTATCTAATGTATATCACTGATTATTTACTAGGTAAGAAAATAGTTAAAATATTTATTGAATAAATATTGCTAAGTTCCTCACCAGTAATGAAAATGTATTTTCAATGAGTAGAGGCACTCTTTAAGACTGAAACGTCTTTTAAGGCTTAAAGGAACAATATTGTAAAAATTCTCCTATTAAGATCTCCTGTGAGGCATGGCCTGGGCACCGAGTAGATTGTCCTGAAACTCACGGGCTCACCTTAGCAATAGAGACACAATTGGAATTTACAGAACAGAAACATGAGGGGGA
>NW_006383012.1:124516-128224 GCF_000327345.1 Myotis davidii | reverse complement strand
TACAAATAAACAATTTCAAAAATACAAAAATTATGAAAACAACACTAGCTGATTTAACAAAAACTGGAAGAAATACACAGGATGTGAATGAGCAGTTTCAGATGCGGGACAGTCCTATTGTTTTCCAGTGAAAAGTCGCCCCTGGAATTTCTGGGGCAATGGACCTTAAACACCCACATGTTAATAGTCACCTGGGCCTGGGGGTCTGGGAGGGAGGGTCACTGGTGGCCTGAATTGGGGTCCAAATGATTCTGGTGGAGACATTAATGTAGAGGCATGCATTGCAAATATACCAATATGGATTGAGGCATCCCTGTAATCCTCAATAAACACTAAAGAGTTTTAAATATATACCTGCAGGCCTTTCCCTGTCACTGATGGTTTGGGCGTGGCCAGATGAATCAATTACTTAAGTCTGTCCTCCTAAAGAAATTATCCCAGTAGACAGCTGCCTACCCTTCCTACTTTTACTTATTTTAATTTTTATTGGTATTGAATTTATTGGGATAACATTGGTTAATAAAATCATAGAGATTTCAAGGGTAAAAGCTAATAAAACATCATTTGCATATTGCATCATGCATTCACCACCCCCAGTCTAGTCTCTTTCTGTCCCCATTTATCCCCCCTGTGCCCACTTTAATCTCTCCCGCCCTTTCCCTCTGGCTGTCACCATACTGTTCATGTCTGTGCATTGTATGTATATTTTCTTAATCCCTTCACCTTTTTTCACCCAGTCCTTCAACCTCCCTCCCCTCTAACAGCTATCAGATTGCTTCACTTACATGGGGAATTCTCCTCAAAATAAATTAACAAACAAAATGGAAGCAGCAGCATAGCTACAAAGAACAGACTGAGAGCTACCTACTTTAAACCTCACCTTAGTCAGGTGCGGTGTGAGTCTGAAAGCTCAGTTTCTATTCCTCAGTTTGCATGATTTCCCCCCTTTCTCCTCACTCTCTCTCTCTTCTGTACCCTCGACAAGGGCCCTCCTTTACAGGACACTCTGCAGCCAGCAGATAAAGCTGGATTTTCTGAGCTGAAAGCTGCCTCCCTTGTATGGGAAATGTTCTGAGACATTGTACACAGACAAGAAGCATTAGCATCTGATCTGCCTTAGCCCGCAGCCGCGGGAGCGGTGCTTTGTGGTGGAAAGCCAGTCCCTGGTGGACGTGCGGAGATAGGGAGCTTCGCCCTGCTCGGCTGGCTCCAGGATCAGCTTTGTTTACCTCCATGTTGTCTGTGACAAATGCCTCCCCAAAGCCAGGGCGCATCCCTTTACGGATGCCCAGCCCCCGTCCTCAGGTTTCCATGAGCAGGAACCTGTGGGCAGTCTTCTCAAAGAAACACTGTTGCAATAGCTAGAACTAGCCATGGAGTCTTCGGAAGAACCAAATGATCTGTGTAATATGATGCAGATCTGCCCTTTGCTTGTTTCCTGGTTATGTGGCGGGTTAAAAAGGAAGATAGAAAACGCCTTTCCTGCTTGCCTGTTGGTGGAGAGAGAGGAGCCTGAGGCTGAAGTCCAGGCTGCTAGAGAAACACAGAGCTCCCCGTGGCCACTCAGACCCAGAGAGGGGCTGAGATGCAGCCACATCTTTGCCGAACGAAAAGGCTAGATTTACTCTTATCCAAGCTTTGTTCCCAAGCAGGGAGTGGGGTGTGCTGTGCACAGTAGCCCCTTTCCTCTTGAAAACTAAAATGCAGAGTCAACTACGTCTGTGTCTGCAAAAGCTCTGTTAAGAATGGCCCCACGACTGGCACACTCTGCCTGCCCTTTCCCTGCCCTGTTGTCTTGGGCACCCCCTCTCACCAGCACCACGCCTGCCTCCGTGGCCCCACTCCCAATAGAATCTGATGGCCAGTGTTCTTTAAAAAAGCGGAAACACTGGCGCTAGCAAATGACTGTTAATAGCCGAGAAAAGCATTAACCGAAAGCACAAACGGAACGGAAGCAATCTTTTAAAGGGCATCTTCTGATCCTGCCATCAGCATCTTTTGTGGTTAAAAGATTCAGACTTCCATTTTCGGCGTCTCCTGATATATTATCAAATGAGAAACATTTTTTTTGGCAAAATTAAGTTTTTAAAAATATTCTGTTTACTACATTGACGCTTTTCATTGTCCATTTAACAAAATTTCCAGCTACAAAATTGACATGTTTATATATTTACAATGTCTCTATGTGCAGCTTCTTCTGAAAATAAGACCAGAAGCCTAAATCTGAGCAGGACTGTTGCGACAGTGAGGCTGGGACCAGGTCCCCTCGTCATCCACACACTGTGTCTGCTACCAAATGGCTGATACCAAGTCTCAGCTGTCATCCTGGGTCCTGTCTTTCTTGGCTTCTCAGAGATTTCCATGAGGGACTTGGCATCCAATTTCACACCAGAGTGGAGGACGTTCCCCACATCAGCACCCAAGCAGAAAGGATATTAGGTTCCAATAGACCAGGCCCCCAAGGCTCTGTCTTGCAGGCTGCGGGACCCAGGAGTGATGTCTGTCTTCATATGAGACCCACTTTATCCCCTGCTCCTCCCCATACACATAGGTCAATCACAGGACTAGGAAGAAATCCCCATTCACTTGGGAGCCCTAACAACTACCTGCATAGCCAGCAGAGGGAGTCGGTCCCTCACCAGTCATATCTACCTGCAGTATTCCCCTGCAATGTACGGCAGGGCTCCCAACAGGTAGGTTTTATAAACATTACTCCAGGTTATAGGTGGGCTGACAGCCCGTCTTCTAATTTGCTACCTGAAAATGCACCGCATCTCAACACTGGTACAGAAATATCCTCTTCCAGTTTTGTATACTTCCCTGAATTATTAAGATAGCAGAGTGCCAAACTAGGATTTTTTTTTTTAAAAAAAGCTCTCTTTTCCTAAAAATAGCAGTGATTTAAATGCAGTGTCAGACTCAGCCTCCTGAGTTACCCAAAATTCATGACCAGCCACCAAAAAGGGTTTCTTTCATGTAAAAATATTTAAGCCTTTGTTTTTCAAAACTCTAACAAGGACACAGCAAACACCAAGTGGACACGTGGCCACCAGCTCCCTCCTTGTCACTGATGAGCGCTGTTAGTATGCAGAAGGGTTGGGGGGCTTTGCTGCTACATCTTATCTTGTTCATGCTTCCCTGGGTAGCCTGCTGCCGCCAACATGACCAGTTGGGGAATTTTTAGGTGGAATCAAAAGGCAAGTTTGCTCAGAATTTCAGGCTGACCCCTCCACCCCCATCATTGTCACAAAGAGAGGGGTCCAAGTTTTAGCTATTGTTATTTAACTTCAAGGTGGATGAGGTAGAAGTAAAATCGATCGCATGACCTAATCCTATAATGATTAGATTTTAGATTAGTTCACAATTGGTAGATCTCAGAAGCCCAAATTCCACTTGGCATGTCTTTTAGCTGAATGGGCACTTGATTTAATTTCTTTCTTCTTTTATTTTTAATTTTGGGGGTTACACTCCCTATGGGAATCAGGGATGCTTTGAAATGAGCATTACCAACCTTCTTACTGGATGAGGTGAGAAGGGGATCTGCAATACTATGACTGAAGTGGGCTGTGCCTTTCTGTGCCGGTAGCGGGGTGGTGATAGCCTCTGCTGGTACACTGTGTCATCTGAAACTGGGTTGGGTTGTGCTGACTTGTGCTGGGAGTAAGCCATGCAATCCTGTGCTGGAATGGGCTGTGCCAGCCTTTTCCG
>NW_006383012.1:96453-124380 GCF_000327345.1 Myotis davidii | reverse complement strand
TGCCATGCTCTTGGGATAAATGACATCTTATAGCTACTGTTGTGTCTAGGTAAGTGAAGGTGATAGAGGTTTGATTCCAAGAAGGAAATGAGTAGGTTGATGATTGAGGATTAAGAATTATTATGTTACCATTTATTGCCCAATGAATGCTCGTTTTGTTTGCAAGAAAATTATTTTTCATGGACAAGGATTTTTTGTGTGTGTTTGTGTGTTTTACCCCCATAGCCTTCTCAGAATTCATCATGGGGTTATCGGAGATCAGTTCATAGTCGTCATTCTTCCAACAAATACTTGTTGGGAATTTATAACATACAACACACAATACTAGGAGAAGTGGAGACACAAATAAAAATACAGCATGATCTGACTTTTAAAGGGCTTAAGTTCCAGTAGGATTTTATTTGAATCTAATATGAGGTTGCAATTAAATATCCAAGGATCACTCTGAAATCTTGACTTTGTCACCTGTTGTCTGAACAAGTTTCTTAACATATTTAAGCACCCATGATTTTTTTTTAATTATAAAAAAGGGATGATAATATTGTCAACTGCATAAAATAGGTTTGGTGGGATAACTATATGGCATAATATTTGTAAAGAACTGAATATATAGAAAGTGTTGCAAAGGGTGGCAATTATTACTAATAATCCCAACATTATAAGCACAAACATATGCATACACAAAGTAATTGTTCTTTTCTCTTTAGTTTTTTAAAAATTGCATGTATCTTGAATCATGAATGTAAAAGAATAAGAGTTTCTTGAGGATAAAGATGCAGTCTTCATTGCATTTAGATCTTTAAACATTTTACTTTTATAATGTTAAAATGCTTGTTGATTTTACTCAGTGATTAATGGATTAAATGTTCCAATAAACTTGAGTAACATTTCCAAAGAAGCTAAAAGACTAAGAACTCAAAGATAGTGGGTTAGTAACTTCAGTGCCTTTGGAACCTAAAATAGTATTAGAAGTGTCCACTTATTTGCTACACAAGCTGAGGCAAGCACCTAAACATCTTTAAACACCAATTTTCTCAACTGTAAAATGAGATTCATATTTTTAAATGTTGTTTCGAAGACTAAATATAACTACATGTATGAAAATGTTAACATTGTGCAGAACATATAGCAAGCACACGACACTTGGTTATTCTAACTATGGAGCTGAGCATGAGCCATCAAAGTGCAGAGGAATAAGCCTCATACCCACAATCATGACTGGCAGCAAAGGCGTTCTCAGCGTTGCCTCAATGGAGGAGAACTTGAGGTGGAGTTGGGCAAACTGGCCCACAGGAATGGAAGATGACCTATGATAGAAATTCTTTTCCTTTTCTCCTGAAGTTTTTAAGAATAATGTGAATACCATTATATCTGGGTCTATGTGTATATGCATCTGTTCATCATTTATTTTGCACTGGGTTCCTTACTAAGCCCTTTGCAAGGTTGCATCAATTGAACCTTCTGGCCACCTTGAGTTAGATACTATCATTATCCTCATTTTACAGAGGTTCAGTAGAATTGAGAATCTGCTCAAAGTTTCTCTAATGAAGTGCTCTGATTAGGACTTGACCCAGGTTTAATCTGACCCTGTCCTTATAACCATTTCTCTATTCTCCCTGCCCCAGAACATCAGCAGCAATCCTGATTACCCTGATTTTTGTTCTCAGGGTTTAGACCTCTTAAATCTATACTGTGTACATTTTATAAAATTCAGATAAAGTATAGCCAAGTTAAAAAAGTAGAAATTTCTGGGTTTCTTTATAGACATGTAAGCATTTTAGTTTAAAGAAGAGACTTAAGAGGTCATAATAACAAATTTGAACCTGCAGCCTCTTAGCTCTATGAATCATGTTTGATGGATGATGCGCTAGTAAGGGAGTATTATGGCAGTTCATTATTCAGTATTCTGAAGAACCAACATAGAGCTAACTGTTCCTGTTCCCTCTCAAGGCCTGCTTTTACCAAATACCCTTTGCCTGAATTTGAAAGATTTTTTTATGGGCATGATTAAGGAACAGCAAAATACAATTAAAAGCAAAACATGCTCATATCACTAAAATAAGTTTTTGTAGAAAACAGTCTCAAATGCCATTGTACGTGTGCATTTCTCAAGAGCAAATAATTATACTGCGTACAGATGACTGAAGATTTGTGGAATTATCACAAATATTGCACGCAGACAGGTGAAAAGCACAAATAAAATGAGCCTAGTTTTTAAAATAGCTTTTGTAAAATCTATCTTGTAATACTGCTGCCAAGTGATTTTATATATTAGTATTCACAGCACAGACTTTCAAGGAGTAATTATGTTTTATGTTTTCTGCTCTCCTTCACAAGTTAAAGTATGAATGGGAAAGCTGAAAGGTAGTTTGTGTTTGTCCTGTGAGAAAGAGGCTCACAGTTGTTCTTAAGTGTGTCAGAATATCAGATTATATTGTGTTATTTAATAAATAAGCATATTAATATTTATCAGAAATTGTGTGCAAATGTTTGGCCACGTTTAATCAGAGGGTCTTAGTATCATCAATATATGGCTTAACCATGTTCTGTGGAATCTTTCCTTGAATATTTTGAACATGTCCCATGGGTTTCCTGTCATGTCTGGTTATGGAAAATTCTAGTTCTATTTAATCCAAGTAAAAATGTAATGACTTTTCAAATTAAAGCCCTTCTCTTTTCTTAGCTCAAGGACTTGTTTTGAGGACAAGACTGGTCAGTCTTTTACTCATCCTCCACCTTGAATTTTGAGTTTTCATTCTAGTACTAAATGGTTTTCATTTGGTTCAGTGTTACGTGTATTTATGGAAAACTTTTGGGGGGTTGGTTAAAGAGACACAAGCATTAATCAGACCAGTTTTTTACCCTCAATGGAGTACCTGTACGATGCAAAAGAAATACATGAAAACAATTCTATTATAATACCACGTGATATGAGCACCAATGAATGGGTCAATAAACATAAAGCAATAATGGACATAGAAGTCAGTTATCCCTAGAATGGATTTCAGGAAACAAGTTCATAGGAAAGAGATTGAGCTGTGTTTTGAAAGTGACTCCGAAAGTAAGGTAGAGAAAAGGCACTCTGGGAAGTAGTGATAATGTACATACAGGCAAAAGGACAGAAATAATCTGACTTTTTCAGATAATGACAAGTAGATATCATGTACAATAAATGATGGCCAAACATATTAGAGTATAAACTGAAAACAGTTATTGGTATTTAAGGCCCAGGCTTTAACATGAATATTTCATTGCCAGGCTGTGTGCTCACTCTCTTTGCAATAGAGTGAGCACACAGCCTAATCCCATGTCTTATAGTATCTCGTATGAGAACTTTAGGAAATTAAGAAAGAAAGACACATAGCATAGGGATTCTTAAAGGAGACTTGAAAATTTATTGAGGTGACTGTATTACTCATTTATTCATGTTTACATTACTTATTGTTGCTAACTATTTGTACAAGTCATGTTGGGGACTTAAAAGTTAATGGCAGAGTCACTCCTGTCAAAAAAATTTCAGACATGTTGAGGATTTAAAAATGCGGGAAGTTCCTTAAAGACAGAGTAGAATGTGTGAATATCAGAATATGGGATTATTACCAACTAAGAATTCAAGTTGGTAGCTTCCTTTATATTTTAGCAAATGGCGTTCAACTGAAGCCTTGAAAAGTAGATACAATATAATGTTGATAACTTAGGTCTCAACATGAGAAACATCCAGATCTGTGGAGGATCTTTATAAGCATTTATTTGAGCCAAACTGATGACATATGCCAGGGAGCAAGATCCCAAATGCTCCCAGGAATAATAGTTTTTCAGCTTCTTTTATGCATTTGAAATTAAGAGGGGACATAAAGAAGAGGGGAGGAATATATTGGGGTTTGGATTACAGGATAGTTAATACGATTATATGCTTTCTTGAGGGTTAATACCCCCTTCTAGGGATATTACTTCTTGTATTTCAAATGTGTGTTAACCGAGATGCACAAGAACAATGGACAGGAGTGACTTACTAGTGAAGCTTCCACTGAATAAGTTGAATGCCTGGAGTGTGACTTCCCACCATAACCTGCCCAGTTAGGAATTTATGATCATATCACCCTGTGAAGTTACTTTCCATTGAACCCCCCCTTTTTTTCATCCACATAGGGCAGGGGAGGAGCTTAAGCAAAAGTATAAAGGTCAGAAAATTCAGGCATACAGTGAGAAAGCTGGCCCATGCAGTCAAGTAGGGGAAATAAAATTGGAAGTATGTTGTGAGTGAAGAATAGATAGCCTTGAATGCCAGGCAGCACATTTTCATTGGTAATCAGTGGAGAATCGTTGTTTTTTTAAATTTAAAAATTATGTGAACAGAACATGTGTCAGGAAACTGACTGTGGCAACAATGTGCTGGGCAAATTAAAGAGGAAGGAGAACAGTTAAAAGGTGACTGCAGGAGCTCTGGAAAGAAATTAGGAGGGTAACAGAGAACTGCGTAGGCAGAATAGAAAGAATTGGAAAGTATTATGTGGTGGGAGGTGGTGGTGGTAAAAATGAGATTGAGAGAAATCAGAGGAAGAACTGGCTGTGAATTAGGAGAAGGTGAGAGCTGCCTACATTTAAGTTGTACCCTGTACCCACCTTTAAGAGTTGGTAGAGCTGTGGCACTAGATACACCTTAGATTTAGTATGTGTGTTGGCAATTACAAGAATAAACTCCATGCAATAACATGGTGATCAGTTGGTCCCATGGAGGGTGCATTATTTGGAAAAATCAAGAATTCAAAAAGTTAAGACTTCAACTAACCTACATCTGCACAGGTGTGCTCCAGGTTTGAACAGTGCAAGCATATTTAGAAACTAAATTTCTGGAATTTCCACATTGCATGTGGTATGTTTTGTAAGAAGTTTGGCAATAAGGAGTTTTGCTTTTCCAAAAAGTGTTAACTCTTCAAACAAAAAAAACCCATTGATCCCCAATTAGTTATTCCTCATTTTAATGACAGAGAATGCTCTCTCTTTAGAGGGAGGAAAGAGCTACTGTCCTTCCCACTCACTAGGGTGAACCATAATAAAATTACTGTCATGGAGATAAAAAATGGTCAGACATCACAATGGTTCAATATCTGCATACACCGTAAGGGTGGTGTAATGGAAGCAACATTGAGTAAACCACAGAGAGAACCTCCATTTCTAATTCTCCCATTAGCTGGATATATGATCACTATCAGTCAGTTCAATTTCAGTGCTTGGAACAAGCAGGGAAGCATAGAATGATAGAGCCAGGAGATACTTATAAAAGAGGCTTATTTTAGCAGAACAGGCAGTCATTATTAATAGTAGTATTATCACTCATTCGATAGTAATGATAGGGGGCTATAGGTTGTAGCGGTAAAATATAATAGATTCTGAGTTCAAATTGCCTTGGTTTGGATCCTGGCCCCATCACTCACTATGCCAGTGAATTGGGCAGTTAACCTCTGTGCCTCACAGCTCCCACCCTGGCAAAATGAGCATAATAACAGTACCACCTTATTGGATTGTTGTGACAATAAAAACAGTTAATATATATAAAGCTTATAGAATACCATATACTGCCTAATAAGCACTATATACATAATTGCTATTTTTATCACCAATATAAAGTTGTTCTTTGCTAGAAGGTTCTTGCTGCCTTCACTTTTCATTCAGCCCTAATGGACTAGTGCTGAGCTGTCAGTGGTCAACTTTGAAACCATGTACAGATCCCTGGGGTTGGTAATCAATAGTGACAGTAGCTAATTGTGGTGCTTGAACATGGGGAATCTTAGCTGAAATGAATCAATGGGATCAAGGAATGGGATAAAGGCCCATGTGGAGAGGTTTAAAATGGAAAATAACAAGGACTAAATTACACTTTAAAACTTTCAATGGAGTCATCATCCAGTAGAGAACGTAGTGTTTTATTACAGAAAAGTAACCAAGCAACTACTGTGCAGAAAGGCAGCCATGTTTCAGGATCACTAGTGTTGTTGAAAGCACTTAGGTAGCATTAAGCCCAATTAGGAATGGGGTATGGGATATATACTCCAGACACTTTAGCCAAGGGGAAGTGAAAAGAAGCTATTGAAATCCGAGGCTACGTGAGTAAGGGGAGAAATGAGCTTCAAGGTCAACTGCTAGTAATGAAGAAATTAAATTTTGCTTCTCAATCCCTTGACTTTTATTTGTTGCTTGCCCTTTCGCTCTGCCCTCAGCTCACAGAGTAACTTCCAGCTCTCCCAGCCACAAATGCTCTCCAGATTTCTGCAGAATAGAAATTGCTCATGATTCTTGGTGCACAGCAGACAATAGAGACAAGGCTAAATATAGGTTTTCTCTCCACACAAAAAAAGTTGGTGCACAAAGCTTTGGATATGGATGTCACAAATATGAACAACTAATTTTAGTGTAAATTTTGAAATCAGCATTTACTTACTCAAATAACTTTTCTTTTGGGTTTCAGCCTCTGGTTGTAGTATCAAGGTCAACAATCAATAAACTCATTAGGACTTACAGGCATCTTTGATTAATATTCCTTGTCTAATTCCCTGAGAAATGTACTATATCTTCTAGCTTAATGAAGACAAGGCTGAGTTATTTAGGTGTTTGTTAGTGAGGCTTATTTGCATATAATTAACTAGATTCTCAAGCAGTAAAAACTTTGTACCAATGGGTGTACTTTCCATCAAGTTCGATATGATTAACCAAATGCTTTTGTTCCACTAGAAACTTTGTGATTGAAAGGGCTTATTCTTCTATCAATTAAAGTAGGACATGCCCTTTAAAAATTGATTGGACTCTTTATTGAGAGCAATTTTCATATTTCTTCTTTTTAAATTAATAAGCTTTTTAAAGAGTAGTTTTAGATTCACAGCAAAATTGAAGGGAAAGTATGGAATTGCAACATACTGTCTTTTCCCACACAAACACAACCTCTCTGCTATCAACATCCCACATCAGAGTGGTACATTTGTTATAAATGATGAAGCTATATCGATGAGTTATTATCACCCAAAGGCCATAGTTTTTGTTAGAGTTCACTTTGGGGGTTTGTTGTATATTCTATAGATTTGCGCAAATGTAAAATGACATGCGTCCACCATGGTAGTATCAACCAGATTAGTTTCACTGCCTTAACATCCTCTTTCCTCTGCCTGTTTATGCCTCTCTCACTTTCCCAGTTCCTCACTACTCCTGATCTGTTTATTGTGTCCATAATTTTACCTTTTCCATAATATAACATAGTTGGAATCATACAGTATGTACCCTCTTCAGATTGGCTTCTTCCACTTAATAATATGCATTTAAAATCCCTCATGACTTTGTATGGTTTGATAACTCATTTATTTTTATTACAAAATAATATTTCATTGTCTGGATACACCACTGTTTATTTGTCCATTCACCTACTAAAGGAAAATTTGGTGGTTTCCAAGTTTGGGCTGATATGACTAAAACTGTTACCAACATCCATGTGTAGGTTTTTGTATAAACATAAGTTTTCAATTCATTTGGGTAAAGGCCAAGGAGTAATTGCTGGATCATACTGAAGAACATGTTTAGTTTTGGAAGAAACGACCAATCTGTCTTCCAAAGGGCTGTATCCTGTTGCATTTCCAGCCTCAGTGAGAGCTTCTGTTGCTCTACATCCTGATCAGCATTTGAGATCGTCAGTGTTTCAGACTTCGGCCATTCTCATGGGTGTATCATTGTTACAGATTAATATCACAGCGCTCTGGGATTAAATGAAAGACCATAGTATTCACTAAAAGAGGGATGAAGATTTATTTCACTGACGAACATGTCACAGAGCGATTTTTGTCTAATCCCACTTATAATTGAAAGAATTGACTAAGTTTTATAAAAATTAACAAAAGCCTTTCATAAAGTCTTAATAAATTGAAAAGTGTTTCTTAACATTTGTCAGCTCTTAGATTCTTTTGAGAATATGCATGATAAAAGCTGTAATCCCGCTCCTGAGGAAAAAATGAATATAAGCAGATACACTAAAATTTTTCATTCACTTTTCACGAATACTTTGTAGGCCTGGACTCCAGGTTGAGAACTCCTACAATCCTTCCTTCCTATATAATAAAAGCCTTATATGCAAATCAACTGAATGGTGGAACAACCAGTCACTATGACGCACACTGACCACCAGGGGGCAGACTTAATGCAGGTGCTGCCCCGTGGCGGTCAGTGTGCTCCCACAGTAGGAGCACCGCTCTGGGTCAGCTGAGCAGTACTCCCACAGCGAGTCAATCCCTGCAGGCCCTACCCCCACCAGTGCATGAATCTCGTGCACAGGGCCTCCAGCGTAGATATAAAACAGATGATGGCACACATTGCACCAGGGGTGGAGAACATCTGGCCCACAGGCCAAATAAGGCCCAAAAAATCATTTGGTCTGGCACTGCCAAGGCATTAGGAGTGAGTTAATTAAATATTTGATTAAATATAGCAGGTGAGTTTTTAAGTTGATATAAATATCCAAATGGCCCTGGGCAGAAAAACAGGTTCCCACCCATGCATTACACATTGTAAAATGAAATTATTACATCTGATTTCTACCTCCTTTCTCCTCTTCCTCTTTGTTGTAAGAGAGATGTTGGTATCCAAATAGGGTGTGTTATTTTCCTTAATACAAACAGGTGATAAAAATTACTAACCAAAAGGTTAGACAGTGAAATATTTTTCTTTCTCAGAGTTTACAACTATTACCAGTTTCTTTTGTATCTGCCAAGAGATATACTATACATACATATACATGTCTTATATATACTACACACATATCATATACACAATATACATGCGCACATACATATTTGCTAAAAATAAAAAAAAATGCTAGCAGATCTTGCAAACTGTTGTTCCATGCCCTCCTTTTCTCTCCCTATAGCAGTATATCACTGGCATATTCAATGATTGTTAATATTACAGAGTATTTTATTTATGTACCACGATTTATTTGCCCCATCTCCTGTTGATATTCTTTTAGGTGGTTTGTGATCTTTTGCTACTAAAAACCAATGAAGCAATAAACATCCTTGCATATATGTCTTTGTGCCCATGGGGGAGACTCTATTTTAAGCATAATGAAAGAGCTGGGGCTGCCATCAATGACTGGCATTTGTTCGCAGACTAGCCACATTCAGCACAGCATGTTCAGCGGTCAGAATGCTGTGGGGAAATTAATTCATTATATTCATGCCACCTCAGGGTAGCAATCATCCTTTCTATTCTGGCTTCTCCGTCCCTCATTGTGCCTTGATTCGGTAAGGGAACAGAAATGAGGCTGCACCTTAATTATATTTCATCATCTGGTTTGCCTGAATTATAGAACAGAACGGCTTTCCAGGCTCTGTTCCACTGTGACTGCGGTCCTGCCCAGAGCGCTGGTCCGGTGTGCTCCTGTGCGCTGACTATTGTCTGTGGTGGTAGTTGGCAAAGCCTCACACCGGGAGTCTGGCGTAGTGGGGGTGGAGTCTTGCCTCTCTGGATTTCTGGTACATGGATTTTTTTATTGTGAAAAAAGAAAATGGAGAAATTACAAGAGCATAACTGTGGAGTTTCTCTGTTTGATTGAGTTAAGGTGCTGTAGTAATAGGCCAACAAGTGACTTCATGCTAAGAGAGTTTTCCTGTTCATGCAGAAGGCACACATTCCTGATGCTTTCACACTTAAACCACAAATTATCTCGATATTAGTGCCCCTTTGTTTTCAGATAGGCTCTCCTGGCAATTTTGCACATGGCAGGTAAAAGGTGGTTTTTGTTTGAATTGAAATCAATTACTTTCTTTTGGATCTGCTGACTTACTGGTCTCAGTGGTACCCTATGTCTAGCTTCCTAAACTCACACATTGGCCCTGGTTTTCTTCTGGAGCTTGATCAGCTGCTTAATGTGCCCCCACTGGGGCCTCAACACTGCAGACTGTCCAGAAAACTTCTGATTCGAAGCTCTCCTAGACGTGTCTCCAAATCCAACCGGCCTGTCTTCTTCAGATTCTTGTACTGACTTTCACGTTGTTATGTGTATTCACAGCTGATTGGCGGTATCTGCACAGAAGACAGAGCTGGGACATGAGAAGCAGGATGCAGAGCTCACACAGGTTGCTGTGGTCAGAGTAGAACATAAGTCAGTAAGGCAGACACAGAATGGAGTTATGACAAGCAGGGAGCCAGCACGCAGTTAGATAACTTACAGCAAAGAAGACCCCAAATCAAACTCAGGCAAAGTGGGAGAGCTAAGAGCCAGGTAAATTGACACAGAACCAGAGAGCCGTAGATGTATATGGAAGGGGGATGAGTTATGTCTGATATGAAAGGAAAGAGGGAGTGTCTTTATTTCTAGGGAGGCATACATGTTGTTGAAAATAATGAAGAAGGATGCTTTTATTGAGAGCTCATGCTGGCAGGTGCCATAGCTACATGATACTGGTACCCTTCTTAATCTAGTAAGTTTGCATAGAACATGGTTAACTTCACTGTTTAATAGATTGAAAGTAAAATAAGATGTTGATTAGCATTGGTATCGGTGTAGTTCATCTTAGTATTTTGACAATCTGTATCCAGTCTGGCACTAATTATGTATGGTTCACAGTGAGTGGGAGTTCAGTGGCTAAATGTTCTCATTGTCACAAACAGTTTCTACTTAGGATGACAAGAAGCAGGTACATGGGTGAATCACTTGTCTGTGGTGATAAACATCATGATAAAATAAAGGGTAAAGTTTAAAATAAAGGGAGTTAGCTAGAATAGACAGCACAGCTTCACTACCATTTCTTTTTCTTCGAGATGGCTGGGAAAAGGCCCAAGTTGGGATGTGAACAGATGATGATAAGTGACATACTTTTGGAATGCCAGCGTCACTTGATGGAGAAAGTCTGACCCTCAACCTCAGGGTGACCTCATGCAAAGCCCCAGAATGTCTCCTACACACATGACAGGCCACTCCAACACTTCCCTTCTTAAGCAGAGTCATAGGGTTAAAGCAACAAGTGCATTTATCAAATACTAGAGGCCCGATGCGTGAAGATTTGTGCAAGAATAGGCCTTCCTTTCCCTGGCTGCCGGCACCACCTTTCTGCCTTCGCTCTGACCAGGAGCCTCCTTTCAGCCTTTGCTCTGGCCCAGAGCCACCTTTCCATCTTCCCACCCTGCCCAGAGGCCTAGAGTGGCTGGGGCGGTGCAAATGCCTGCGTCGTTGCCATGGCGAGGATGCAAGTGTCCCATCCTGCCACCAGCCACTAGGTGCCTGCATATACAAATTAATCCACCATCTTTGTTGGGTTAATTTGCATACTCACTCCAATTGGCTGATGGGCATCTCAAAGGTATGGTCAATTTGCATCTTTCTCTTTTATTAGTGTAGACGTCTTTGTTGTGTCAAGGGCTCTCTTCTTTCAAAAATCAAGATACACTAATATTCTAAAAAATCAAGATACACAAATATTGATATACAAATATTGCATTTAAAACAATTATTTTTGATTTGCTTGAAAAGAATGTATAAGCCAAAGGAAATCCAGGTTAGGAATTTTAATATACAACCAAACTTAATATGAGTAGACAAAATAAATAATTCATCAGAAAGATAAAAATGATAATTAATATATATGTGTTGACTAATATTCTTTTACATTTATAATTACTAGTGTGCAGAACTATATGAGAACAAATAAATGAACAATTATAGTTCAATAATTTAAAAATACCCTTTTCTGAAAATAACAGTTTAGGAAACGTGAATAAATATGTGGGAGATTTGATAAACACATACTAGATAAAACTTTATAGTGAACCAATGTGGATCATTTTCTCCTTTTTTTCTATTTGTTTATTTCCAATTTTCTTCTGTTCTTAAAGTACCTTTCAAAAGAGTCTTCTGTATATATATACACACACACACACGTATATGTATATATGTATATACATGTATATATATGTATATGTATATATTAGACTTTAAAAGTAAAAGAATCCTTTTTAACTATTTAGATATCAATAATAATGAAAATCTAGATAAACTTGATATATTTCTGGAAAGATAAAATGCCCAAATTGGCATATTGTGAGATTAACATATCAATAACATAATAACAACAGAAATTTTAATTAGTAGTGAAATCTCTTAGTCCATTTACACCAAAAAGCCCAGGTCTGGTTTACAGGTGAGTTCTGCTGATTTTTTAAGAAACAAATAGTCCCAATCTTTTTTGAGAATTTATCAAAAGTAGGATAAAATCAAATAAAAAAGAAAGTTCCTAAATTATTTTAATGAAGTTAATTATCATCTTGATTCCTGAACAAATTAAAGGTAGTATAAGAAGATAAATTACAGGCCATGTAATTAAAATATACCTGTAAAAATTCTAAAGTAAATAAATGTAACAGAAGTAAATTCTGTGTTAAAAATAATACAGTATGCCGAAACCGGCTTGGCTCAGTGGATAGAGCGTAGGCCTGCGGACTGAAGGGTCCCAGGTTCGATTCCGGTCAAGGGCATGTACCTGGGTTGCGGGCACATCCCCAGTAGGAGATGTGCAGGAGGCAGCTGATCGATGTTTATCTCTCATTGATGTTTCTAACTCTCTATTGCTCTCCCTTCCTCTCTGTAAAAAATCAATAAAATATATTTAAAAAAATAATAATAATACAGTATGAACCATGAGTTTACTTTAGAAATATAATCATGGTTTAACATTAGAAAAATACAACTCTAGTTAATAATGAATTATAGAAGGGAGATGCACATAAATATCTTAAATATGCAGAAATATCATAATGCTCTATCTGAGTTTATGATAAAAAAGAGATAATTGTGAATAAAACATCATTTCCTTAACTTTTAAAATGGCAAAATACCAAAGTTGGCAGGTATTGATGTACTGCTGAGACTATTATAAACCCTCCTGCATGACTGGTGGGTGATTAAATTGTCCATTCATTGTGGAGAAGAGACACCCAGTGCCTAGGATAGATGTTTGTAACATTTCATTAAAACCAGAATTTTTTAGATCAACTTTTTTTTTTATGGTAGGAGTCAATAGTTGGGTAACCTAAATGCCCCCTCTCAGAGAAATGATTAAATACAATATGGTATGTGCGTTCATAAAATATGATGCACAGTCAGAAGCAAAGGGCCAGATTTATTGCAATTAGACTACATCTCACAAACATGTTAATAGGAAAAGGGAGCAAGAATAAGATTTACAGCACCATTTATGCAAATTAAAAACACACATTGAACAAGTCTATATATTTTTCAAAGGTACACATATATCTAAGTAGGTACACAGAAGGGAAATTGGAAAGATATATATTAAAAACACTAGTGTGAGTACCATTCAGGAGAAGAATAGAAAAATAATGCCTAGAAATAAAAGACAGGCCCTTCATGGGCGAGTGGGGAGAGTGGGCATGAATAATCTAACTTAATTCTGTGCACCTAAGGTACAGATAAAATTAAAGGAACAAAAACAGTGACTATAGGATACATGATTACAAAGTTTGTCATTTTATGGGTTCTTTGCAAGGTTTTCTTACACAGTAAGTTCTCCAGGACATTTTAAATAAAATTCAAATTATATGCATTTATTCCCTGTGAATATATCTGTGATTTTGACCTACCCTGCTCTAAATTGTGGTTACTTGGTAGGGAATCCTAACTTTTCTGTGTTTCCTTAGTTGTAGAAGGCAGGATTGAAAAATTGCCGATTTCCTTTGTTCAGACAGTAATGGCAGAAGGAATTCTGTGTTTTTGAGACAATCTTTGAGTTGACAGGCTGCCACCTTGAATTTGAATCAAATTCTCCAAGGATCACCCTGGCCAGTGTGCCAAGTGGTTAGAGCATCAGCCTGCAGATTGAAGGGTCTGGGGGTTTGATTCCTGGTCAAGGGCACATGCACTTTGGTTGCAGGTTTGATCCACAGCCCAGGGGAGCATGCAGGAGGCAACCAATCCATGTGTCTCTGTGTCTTTATCACATAGAAGTTTCTCTCTCTCTCTCTCTCTCTCTCTCTCTCTCTCTCTCTCTCTCTCTCTCCTTCTCCCTCTGCCCCCACTCCACTCTCTCTAAAAAGTTAATGAAAAAAATATACTTTGGTGAGGATTAACAACAATAATAAAAGATCTCCAAGGGTCAGGCTGACAAAGTGAGCTACGTGGTGAATACTCTTTCCTTATGTTGGATTGCTTTGAAGGAGATTGAATGCAGACCCAAACAACGATTGCTAAACGTAAAAACAAGCAAATAAAAATAGAACAAATAATCAACAAACTCAGCAGCTTTTTCAAGAGCGAGTATTATTTCATTTTACTGGTGAAGGAAACTGAGGCATGGGAAGTTTTAGTGACATATTATTCCAAATCACACTATGAATCAGATAAAACTCAAATCAGAACTGGAATTCCATTTTTTTATTCCTTGCCACAATGCTTACACTGTGAAGTATACAAGTACATATGGTTCACAGCACAATAACAAAACACATTGATATTTAAAATTCTTCAGATGAGTGATGCCATAGTGTTTGGAGGCTTATGGGAAGATGCAAAATGGCAATTTGTGTTTGACATAGAAACGTTTAAATGACTGAAGTTTTAATTAACCACTAATTTTTTCTTCCCTCCGTGTGTGCAGTACACTTTATCTGTTTGCTGTCTGAAGCTCTGTGTTTGCAAATTAGGAGCTCCCGCTTCATCCCATTTTAATTAAAAATTGTGAGCTTGACATAATCAACTTCCTTCCTTTTTCTGATTGTTTAATGAACATTAATGAAACAAAATTAAAGTGCTATTTAACATTCAGCTAATTTATTAAAGGGTGAGGGAGGATAACTTTATTTTTAGGGACTGGAGTTGAACTTAAATAATTCAGGGAAATCAACTTTCCCAGTAGCATTGACTAAAACTACAGTAGGGCATGGGCCCTTCAAACTCAGGGCACTGTTGATGTTATTGTTGACACCGAGAAGGCATCTTGAAGTCAGAGAACACATCAGAAGTGTAATCAACAATCACCTCCACTTGATTAACATCCTGGCATTTCTGACAAGGATACTACCACTTTCTCATTCCAGTGCTGCTTGCTGTCCACTTCAGTTATGTAGTCTCTCTATTTGTGCATGTATTCCCCCGTTTTGGTGTGTGTGTGTGTGTGTGTGTGTGTGTGTGTGTGTGTGTGTGTGCGCATTTGCTACTTGTGTATTTCGTGTCTTCTATATAACTGGTCCCACCTTGTATTTTCTATTCTTCTGAGCATATATTTATTACACTGAGAAGTTAATTTAGGAAAGTCTTTGAGAGGCAAGACAACAGAAGTTTTGGTGGTAGGCATGTCCTGACTTGCTCTTTCTCTGACCTTCCTTAGCTGTGTATGCCTTCACTCCAGCCTTACCACCCTGGGACTCTGAGCAGTTGCTTGCTGACGCTGCTGCCTACCCTTTTCTTTGTGCCTGACTCATTTAGTGCCACGCTCACCCTGCTGACTACAGCCGTTTTGTTGTTATTAATCGGAGCTTGATTTTAACAATTAGATGTATGATGTCTCAAACAAACATGGAAGAGTGAAGTCAAGAGACAATGAAACACAAAGCAGACACCATTGGCAAAGGTGGCACTATGCAATGAAACAAGACTGAAAATGTGAACATTTATAATGTGTGAACTATCTAAATACTATATCTTTTTAAATTTATGACTAGAGATTTGTGAATAGGTAAGGGAAACACTCTAAAAGGGATGCACCACATATTTTGAAGTGAGGTGAGAATAGTAATTCCGTTAAATGGTTGGATATTTTGGCTATATAATGCTAATGACCTAAACAAGTGAAATACATATAAAAATACAAAGTACTGGTTGTCTTGCATTCTGCATTCTTTGATTTAAAGTAGACAAGGAAACACACATAAAATTTAAAAAAGAATGAGCGCCATAATATCCCTTCTTCATTTAAAAAAATTAAGTTATAAAAATCAGGCTTATTCTTACCCTCTTCTATCTCTAGAGTAAAAAGTGAAGGCCACATGGCTTAGAAAAATGACTTCTCTTTCATAGCACAGTTTCTTTGTTTTACTATTTTAAAATGAAGAATCCAAGCATAGATGGTTCTGTCATAAATATTAAGACCTACTTTAATCATATAGTCAAATGGAAGAAGTTGGAAGAAAGAAAGAGACAAAGATTAGAAAGAAGGGGGAGGGGGAATGAAAGATAATAAATATATTTTTAAAGCCATCTAGATTATTGATGGCAAAGGCTACCTACCTATCTATCAATATTTCCTCCCCAAACAATACTGAACAAGGAGGGGAAGTATATATGTATTATATATTATATATAATCTATAATGATGTCAATGCTATACCTCAACATATGAAACATATATCTCATATAAGTAATACCCTCTGCATAATTTCAAAATGAAAATGTTCAACAGTAAGTTAAGTTAAAAGAAGAAATACCAGATCCCAGCTGCCATCACTCAGCCCCTGCTCCTGCCCTGCACAGAACTTGTGGCAAGCGAAGACAGTGACTGCGAAGGAGATGACAAAGTTAACTTTGAGGCCAAGCTTAATATAGAACCACTACCATTTAGTATAAAAATACTAAAAACTTTCCTGGTGATCAAAACATGAACTACAAAAAGAAATTTTAAAATATGCCTGGTTTTATAAGGGCAGTTTGACATGCACAGTTTCTGAAGGAGGAAAAGTGGAAAGAAAAATTAGCTTTTGGCAATTGGGCAAGAAGAAAGAACCAACAGAGAAAATATAGGGCCAGCAAAATAAAAATTTATAACCTGCAAGCCACAGAATCTAAGGATTTACAACCCCTTCCCCACCACCAAAAACAGACAATAAAATCCACTAAATTATTTAGATGAACAGAATTGAGTGCCTTTAATCTCGAATAAACACTCCAGACAGAATTAAAATACTCAAAAAAAAATATTTGAGGATATGAAGACCACCTGGAATCAGAAATTCAAAAAGTAATAAAAGAAATGGTCAAAAAATAGAGAAATATGAAAATAGATTTGATTGGACTTAAGAAAGACAGGGAAGAAAAATCACAAAGTCATCTCAGAACTAAAAAATAACAAGGTATCCAAGGGAGAAGAGGATGAAATGAAAATTTAATAAGTGGCTTTAAAGAAAGGCAGAGAATCGGCCAACAGAAAGCAAATGAGATACAGAAACCACCAAACATTGCCAAAGAAAAAGTAGTTGAAATTGGACACAGGCTAATAAGAAATAAAAATATTAGCATGAATCTCTAAAGAAGAAAAAACAATACAATTTAATGGAAGTCACCATGAGGCAAGACTACAGCAGTAAGTGTTACAGGAAGAATGGTTGATGAATGCTAAAGTTGGTGGGGGTCCGCACAATGAGAAACTGTTGTAGATAGTCTCAAAGTGTCTCCCCACAAATATTTGTTAATTAAAAGGAGAAAAGTAGCAACTTTACAATGGAGAAAACTGTCAGATTAGCCAAGTAATGAAGGTTAACATTACTGATAATAAAACATATGAGTGTCATGAATACACTATCAAGATGCACTAAGAAGAGCAAAACATCATTCCTGGGTTTCTTGTATTAAAACTGTACAACCTCATTCTCATCATGAGAAGGCATCAAACACAACGGAAGGGTATTATGTAGAGAGTGGTCACTGGTAAACGTATCAAGACCATGAATGACAGACAGAATTTTCACAGGTTGAAGGAGCCCAAGGAGGTCTGATGACTAAATGCTTTGAGGGATCCTGATGAGATTCTAGGCCCGAAAAAATGACATTATGGAAAAAAAACAAGGTTTAATAAAGGTCTGAAGATTATTAGTGAATACTTTTATGAAAATGTCAATTTTCTGGTTTCTATAATTTTTATTATTATTTGAGGTTACTATTAGGAGAACCGTATGAAGAGTATAAAGGAATTCTGTACTACTATGTACAATACAAAATTTTTCTTGTCTAAAGTTTTTTCCAACAGAAAAAGCTAATAAAGGGTAAGAATTTCAATAATGATACCCGTTATTTAACTCTATGATGTTATGTTCTATAATGACGATTTTCAACCAATGAGCCATGGTTGAAAGATGCAATACCTGATTCTTTAGTCAGGGGCACTGATATCTTTTCCCTTATATTGTCAAATTAAAAAATGACATCCGCCAATACAATAGTAGTCCAGTGTGAATAAATCAAAATTAAAGCTATTTTTTGTCAGAGCAGCCAAAAAAAATATATTTCGTGGTGCATCATATAATTTTAGTAATAGTTTAGAGTGTCATTATATTTATTTTTTTTTTAAATTTTTTTATTTATTACAAAGGGTATTACATATGTGTCCATTTTTTCCCCCCGCCCAAGACAGTCCCCTAGCCTCCCCCATCCCCCAGTGTCTTATGTCCTGGTTATGCTTATATGCATGCATACAAGTCCTTTGGTTGATCTCTTACCCTCCTACCTCCCGCCCCCGAACCCTCCCCGGCCTTCCCGATGCAGTTTAGAGTGTCATTATATTTAAAAGGTTGAAAATTTCTATGATATTTTTGTACATAAGTAAAAGAAATATAATATACATACATGGATTATACATGTATATATGTGCATATATGTATGTATATGTAAAATCATATCAAATGAAAGGTTTTTCCTAATGGAACATGTTCTTTCAATATTTTTCCTTTTGTTTTCAAGCTATAATATTTAAAGTCTTACAGTTATAAATGAAACAGATGTCTACTTATTAATTCAGTCATCAATGCATGTTTAAAATAACATATTATACTGACATTTGTCAAGCATTCCATAAAACAGATTATTTGAATTTTTAAAATCACCTTTGCCATTCCTTTTCTATTATTATTATTACAGTCCCTTTTTGAGACATTTTACATGATTTTTTTAGAGTACACCATCTCTGTTTCTCTCTAAATTATTTGAGATCTGGTGCTTTTGATTCTGTCTGTGAGGCTGGCACTGAAATTTTTATTCTGAGACATGGTACTAAATTGCAAGAAGTCAGGACAATTTTTTTCCTAATCCATCTGAATTTAAATAGAAAAGGTTAGCTGAAAAATGGATCTACTTATTATATTGTTTTAAAAGTGTCCTCAATAGCTTCGCTCATTTAAAAATATTCAACACTCATAATTAAAAATAATGATTAATCATCTCTTTTCAATGCACTTGTCTCCTTTCAGCTTGATTCTGTCACAGGAATTTTCACTTATCAAAACTAATATTGTTTGAGATCTCTTCAATCTAATATGCATGCCCAGACAGTCCTTGAGTGTAGAAAATGAGAAACCACCTCTTAATCCAGGGTCCATAGAGTGGCATTCCTTTTTTTTTTTCTCACTGAAGGTTCAGTAAGGGCATATACCAGTGATGGCGAATTTATGACACGCGTGTCAGAGGTGACACGTGAACTCATTTTTTTGGTGTATTTTTCTTTGTTAAATGGAATTTAAATATATAAAATAAGTATCAAAAATAAAGTCTGTTTTACTATGGTTGCAAATATCAAAAAATTTCTATATGTGACACGGCACCATGGTTAAGTTAGGGTTTTTCAAAATGCTGACACGCCGAGGTCAAAAGGTTCGCGATCACTGGCATATACTATGTTTGTGGCATTCTTTAATTTCGAGGGAAATGCCAAAACTCCAAGAAACTTTTAAACTTTGTGTGTCCAGGATTCAGAACTGTGCACACATTTCCAAAGTGGGGTTGTTACGTGACATCACACCTCTGTGTGCTAGGCTGGCTAGACGACATAGATCGCAATCATCTCCGCCCCTTCTCCCTCTTCCGTGGTTCTGATGAAAGCAGAATGGCTTCTGGGGAACTTTACAGCAGCAGATAAAAGTCTACCTGTTTTTGTGGAAATGAAATGATGCCTGACAACTCGTCAGAGATAAAAGGAGAAGGCTCCTGCTTCCTGAAGTGGCCAGGTCACAGATACTCTCCTGCTCTGTAGCAGCTCCAGGTAAATCTGTCAGCAGGATTTTATTTTCCTGGTCTCTAGGTCCTTACAGCTCTCTTTGCTATTTTTTTTTTTCACAGAGCTGCAAATCAATATTTACTTTTGTTGGGGAAATGCATGTGATGGATGTGATTTAGTTCCTAGACTCAAATATGCAAGAAAACATGGGTGGGGAGGGGAATTCTCTTTCACCCATCATGGCAGGCTTATGAGCCTGCGGGAAAATACAGCCAGTACTAGTCTCCTATCAGTCATGGATGTTGCCGCCAGCCTTGTGCAAGTCCACATGAGTCGTGGAAGGATGTTGGCTCATGGATTTGATGTCCTGTCCTGGCATTTCATTCTTTACCAAGCCAGGTAGAACTAGGGGCCAGAGCCAGGGAATGGTCTCCCTCAGGTTGCCAAACTTCATCCCCCTGCATGTTGTCCAGAATTGGAAAACATGCTATTCCCAGTGCCTGTGAAACTCAGAGACCTCTCACCTGTCTGTCCAAGGAAAATCTCTCCATTTCTCCTCTCATAACCTGCAAAGGTAGACACTCCCCTCCTCCACCATAGTACACCAAGAATGTTCTCTGCCCCCCTGTATAAGATGAAAAGAAGCATTTCACATTGAAACTTTGCCATACATTTATAAAATCCCAGAAACAAGGAAATACTAAGATCTGCATTGACTAGACGAGGGGAAAAGGGTAGGGAAGAAGGGGAAACACCCTAAATCACACCAACTATAATTTTCAAGGAGGGAGAAAGGGCAGAGTAGATTCCTCCCACTGACCATAGCCCACAGGACAGAGTGTAAGCACAGTGAAAACATCCCACTGTGGACCCTTAATGATGGATAGCAAATGCTTTGTGGGATTGCCTGCCTTGTTTGGGAGAACAGGTGCTATCAAGACAACAAACAGTTGCATTATAAGTTTAAAACACTGAACAGATACTTTGGTATGTAATTTCCAATATGGTTGGTATGCCATCCGTACACAGGTACTGCATTTTGCCTTTATAAGATAAAGATTTTGCCTCTTCCCCATGGGGGAAATTTTTTGCACAGCCAGTTCCTTCAGTGAGCAGAGCTTTAGCAATGGCTAGATTAAGAGGCACTATCATCCTGAAATGATTAAAGACTTAAAGGAAGTCATTTGCATCACTCACTGGAAGACAAAGTTAGGGGCTATATATTTTGTCAAAGATCCAGACACAGACATTGATTTTGCGGTGGACCACCGGAGTCCACACTCTGTCCCGGGGAAGCAAAATATAGTGCCATTTTTAAAAAGTTAATTAAACCCACTGATGTATGACCAGTAAAAAAGTGAGCATGTCAGAATGCTGGTGTTGCAAGAAGGCACTCCGAGAGAGCAGACTTCAAGACTGAGAGGGTGTCTTAAGAGCGGTGCCAACCCCTGCCCTCAACTCTTCAGAGAAGCCTAGAAGACAGAATATGACCAGGGAAGAACTACTGAGAAATCTAATGGAATCATGTAATAGAAACAACACCAGATAATGAGCCTGGAGATGTGGATCCTCCCTCCCTCCATGTATGTGTTTTAAAACAGTGACTGAGCACCTGAATTGTAGTAGGCACCATGCCAGCTCTGAGAGACACAGCCCTCACCAAGAAAAATGAAGTCCTTGATTTCAGTGACTGGATATTCAATAGGTTCTGATTCTACTCACTGCATGACCTTCATAGCTTATTTTTCTTCTCTGGGCCTCAATTTCCTTATCTGTCAGTGGACTGATAATCTGCGGATCTGTGCGGCTATGTTTGTCACAGCCCTGATAAATAGGCATTGCACGATGATGTATAGACTTGGACAAAAACAATGCTTAGGTGCTATGATATTTGGACATTATAAGCGTAAGGTCCACCAGGCATTGGCGAATCCTGACTTAGAGCTAGCAATGGAGACGGAGGTTTAATGTGGGGTGGAGTGAATCCTCAAGGGAACAGCTTCATTGGCCCTTTTCAGAAGGAGGGTTTGCCTGGGAAGGGGAAGAGGGTTGAAATGCAGGCGAGCACTAGGCTAGCATGCTGACCCTGTTACTGCACTCCGTCCTCACAAAAACTCTGAGGATAGAGGTTCCTCTGGTTTCCATCATAGAGATGAGGCTATCAAAATGAATCTAGATAAACATGTGGAAGATTACACACTTAGTGCTTTATGAAGTCCCTTTCTTCATCACGTAGGCTCTCCTAGTGTATGAAGAGCAGAGAAGCAGCAGAGGGGCAAGAGAGGCCCCTGATGGGGGAACTCTTGTGGAACGTTATGGAAGAAGTAGTAGCATTTAGGTTGAGTCAGATTAGAATAAATGGCAAGGAAAGGCAGGATGGAATACGGTAGGCAAACATTCAATACAAATAAAGAAAAAGTGAAAAAAATCAAAGAGCAGAGAAAGAATAGTAAAGAAAACTAAGAGTAGAAATGAAGCTTGGAACAGCTTGATTGAGGCCTTTGAGTGCAGGGCAAGCATTTTAGACTAAGAGCCAAATGCAGACAGTACCGTGTTGAAGGCTTCTGAACAAAGCCACGAAGTGCTCAGAGCTGTACTTTGCAATTTCCTAGAGATTTCTCATTGTCTGAAGCCCTGGGTTGATATCAGCAGAGGCCCTTGAAATTTGGAGGAAGGACATTTTCATTGTGGTTCCTGGCTTATATTCAAGGTTGGCTTTTCTAGGCTAATTCTATTGGTTTATTTTTGGCTCTTCCCAGTTGCCCTGACATCAAGATGTGTTAGATTCAGTGTCTTAAGATGCCCTAACTAGTTTCAGGCTTCTCCATTCCCTGTAGGGAAGCCAGGGCACCGGCTCTGGGTATAAGTAAGCTCTGATAGTCACTGCTTCCCATGTTACTGAATTGTTCTCTGTGTTTCGCTTTGTACGTGTGTGCCCCTGGAGCAGAGTAGCTCAGACGCAGCCTATTAGATGTAAGAAAATACTCTTTAACTATGTTGCATTTTGCCTTTCTCTCTACCCTCAAGCCCATTGCAAACAAGTACAGATTCTCTCTTGACACAGAAAATTCTCTGAGCAAATGGCTCCAAGAGTAGGTGGGGATGCTGTTTTACCCATTCATTTTCACTTTCATCTGAAGGTCTCAGGAAAAACAAAACATGGAAAAATAATAATAGCTTCTCATGTTTGTGTCTTTCTGAAATTATTATATCACAGTGATATACACAAGCCAATGGGTGTTGAGTAGCTTTCAAAAGGGGAACAATGTCTTTTATCCCCAAGATCATGTTCATCAACCCAGAGGAAGCGAAACTGCTCTACAATGAGCATGTATTTCTGCAAATAGTGAAATAGTAACATTCACAACAGGTCACAGAATTGGTTCCTCCCCAAATAACTGGGTGATCTTAACCCTAATATCAGATCCATGGCATCTTCCTCCTGAACCTGAAGCCTGCATTACTTTTTTTTTTTTTGCAAGTATTAAAAAATCAATTTATATCTTCTACAAAGTTACTAAATACAGCTCTGTGGGTTCACTCAAAACCAAGGAAAAAACATGAAAATGAATAATAGTGTTTAATCTTCCTCAATTATGTGGTAAATATGAAGGTGCTTCATCATTGTCTTGTGATAGCTAGACACTAGATTTGGTGACTAATTAGATACTAGTATATTTTATTGGAAGCCCAAATAAAAGCCAATAATGGTTATCTTTCTATCACACCTTAAAAATAATCATAAGGTAGGATATACTTGAGTATTTCCTTAAGGACTATTCATTAGCAAATTTGGAAAGATTATATATATATATATATATATATATATATAATGAATATATATTCCTGAGGATATGCTTTTCATTGATTCTTGAGAGAGAGGTAGAGAGAGACATCGAAATGAGAGAGAAACATCAATCAACATCAATCAGCTGCTTCCTGCACCCACCTTGACTAGGGATCCAACTTGCAACCTGGGTATGTGTCCAGACTGGAAATTGAACCCATGATCCTTCGGTGCCTGGGACCAATGGAGCCACATTGGTCAGGGCTGGAGATATTCTTAATCTTATAAACATTTGTAACAAAATATATCCCAAGAACATGGGCTATATAAAATGCTAATTTAATGTTAAATATTATGTCTCAATATTTAAATAAATAATCTATCATAGTATTGGCCTTGCTTTTACTAGATCATTCTATCTAAAAATGCTGTGTAGGTAAAGACTTTCCGATATTCAAATTGTTTGAATTAATTTTTGTTAGAATATATATCTTAGATTCAATCTAATCATGAACAACTAGTATTTTTTAAAATATATTTTTATTTATATCAGAGAAGAAGGGAGGGGGAGAAAGAGATAGAAACATCAATGATGAGAGAGAATCATTGATCGTCTGCCTCCTGCATGCCCCACACTGGGGATCCAGCCTGCAACTAGGTCATGTGCCCTGACCAGGAATTAAACCATAGCCTCCTGGTTCATAGGTTGACACTCAACCTTCTGGGCTAGAACAATTATTTTTGATCAAAAGTATACTAATGCCTATTATGGGCTCATTATTAGCCTGTAAACCATGCATAGTATGTCACTTTGGGGTCAGGGACTATAGATGTAAATTAGGTTGGTATACATCATAAAGTGAAAACAGCTCCTTAACAACCAAATCCCCTTTGACTCTTCTTCCTATAGTTTAAACTCAACCTGGTGTTTAGCATTTCCCTTAAATGAAACTTGAAATATTTCTTCACTAGTGAAATTTGAAATCTCATTCATTTGGAGAAACTCAGAATTCCGAAAACGAGAGGGTTCCATTCTGAATAGACTGCATACGTACGAAGAGAGAATGGTCCTGAGAGAGACTGAACATAGGCAAAGTCCAGTGAAAGTCACTTCCTACACGAATTGCATTAATTCTTCCCCTGCTTATCTGTAAACCCAAATGGCAACTACTCCCAAGGATTTAATATCAAGTCACTTTTATGATGCCCGTAATATGACCCTCCTGGGTTTGCTGGCAGCTAATCTTCATTTTATTCCCTTTGATTATTTAATCATTCATGAAAGTGCTTCTTCCCACTGGCACTCTCCAATTCTATGGAACCTAATAGAAAGATGTATTTTCACAGCATCCAGTGAGAGACTTCATAAATCCCGTCCACTCTCCAGGCAGCACCTACTTTAAGTTGATCAGGGTGTGTTGCCAGCATTTGCACAACTCTTAATACTTGCTCTTTAGAAGGTCATTTAACTGGAAGTGATTCCATGTGCCTTTTGTTTGCCTTAATCCTAATATTCCCAGACTAGTTTTAAAGTCAGATTTCAGCCAGTGTTCAGATTCTGCGATCAGCCAGCAAATAACCGCTTTGTTGGCAGGAAGCATGACAATCCAGGCACTGTCACTTGCATTAGAGTGTGGGTTTCACATTTCAGTTTCATTATGGCCTTGACCATAATTCCCCTAGATTTATTTCAGGCCTCGTTTTGTTCTCTGTAAAAGCAAAACTGATTTCCAAATGCTCTGTTATTTATAAGCACCCACTCCTGTCTCTCAGTTCCTCTCTTTCCTCTCCTTTTCATCTTGCTTTTTCCTCCCGTTCTCTCACCCTTGTCTTTGCAATGACCATAGTTGCCAAAGGTTAGGTATGACACATGTCAAAAACTTCAGCATGCAGTTGTGATGGAGAATGAAAGTTAAACTTCATGGCTGCTGAAATTACTTACTGCTATTCATTATTGATATTTTATAAAAACATGTGGGAAAATTAATAAAACCCATGGTAATAAATAACTTAACCATGTCCTTAACTATCTGCACATTTTCTTTAATACACAGGGAGGTTGTTTACAGTCCCTTTCCTAAAACGTAACACCCTAATCTGGTCACTGTCACACTTCAAGAATACCAGCAGCAATGGAGAAATCTTTCCTTGGCTGATTTCCCGAGAGGTCATACTGACCTCTAAACCTGTGTCTGTTTCCTGAGATGCAATCCTAGAATTGTCGAACTTCTTGAAAATTAGATGATGTTGGGTCATGACCTCTTTCGGAGCTTCCCAGGTGAAATCTGAAACAGTGCCCTACCAGCTCCTCCCCCCCCCCCCCCCCCCCCCCCCCCCCCCCCCCCCCCCATGGAGGGCAGGGGGAAACTGGAAAACAATGTAAAAAGGCAGGCCACTGCAGGTTAGTAGGTGGCACGCTTAATGAGGAAGGTAATTTAGAGGCTTATCTTTGGTGGCTGCAAATGAAGTTTTTCTACACACATTTGCAAAGCCTTAAAAGATTACCTAGAGACCCTAAGTGGGCTCGGCCAGGTACACAGGGGGCGCTAACTGGGTTCAGTCATGTACACAAGAGCCTGACTGGGTTTAGTCTTATACGCAGCCCAGATAGTCTGTCGCCATGTTACTACCGTATTTGCCGGCGTATAAGACGATTTTTTGGCCCTGAAAAATATGCCTCCAAGTGGGGGGTCGTCTTATACGCCAGGTACACTTCAGATAGACTGCCCATAGTGCTTGCCCCGTGCCATAGTGGCCTCCCGATGCCCGCCCACTTCATTCCACATACCGTTCAGGCATCAGCAGCGCTGCTGGGTGTATGCTCGGCTGTTATGCGATTTTGCTGTTATGCGATTTTACCACACTCGCAAAATCGCACACAGCCGACCATACACCCAGTATGATAGCGCAAAATCACGAATCGCGATACCATACTGGGTGTATGGTTGGCTGTGTGCGATTTTGCGAGTGTGGTAAATTCGGGTTACCGTATATTTCTTTACATATGCATTGAAGATTCGCGATTTTGCGCTATCATGGTGCCTGTTAGAATGTTGAAGAGCTCGCACTTGCGCACTAGTGAGGTCCCAGGGAGATGCTGATGCAAGGGTGGACCAGACTGCTATAGTGACAGGGCGGGCAAACAGGGAGCAGGGACCAATCAAATCAGGCTTTGTATACAGCCAACAGCCAACCACAATACTGCCCCATTGTACAGTACAGCATAGAAAATGTCGACCAGTCAAACCCCTATCATCCCTATCATGGCACCAAGATGTCGTTGATGAACTTTTAATATCAGATGATGAAGAGGAGTTTGAAGGCTTTTAAGGTGAAACTGTCACGCCAGCAAACTTGCTAGGGACTTGCCCGGCACTTGCTCTCTCCCTCTATTTGTTATCTTACTTCTATCATTGACAGTCCCTCTAGGTTGTGGGCTGCTTGCCTGTGTTCCTGAGAAGCATCTACGGTACCAGTCTATAGAGTGTGTTTTCTTTAGTGAATTACCGGTATGTTTACCGGTAATAAACTTGCACTGTTTTATGTATATGTTTGATTACATACAGCCTTGTGACAGTTTTCCTGCATGTCATAAGCATTTGAATATAAATTAAAATGTTAAAATCAAATCTGATATTGTTTTACCTTTTATTTGGTGTGTGGAAGGTATGCAGAAGAGGGGGTAGTCTTATACGGCGAGTATATAACAAACTCTGTATTTTGAGTGGAAATGTTAGGGGGTCGTCTTATACGCCCAGTCGTCTTATACGCCGGCAAATACGGTAAATCAAGGCTGGGTCCTTGAGCAGCTTCTGGAAGTGGGAAAGGCAAGCAGAGTGTACATCCTAAAGACAGCAGGGAATGCAGGGGGTTCAGAACCTCTAGCTGCTCTCCTTCAAACATGTGCTAATGCCTTCTTGATGAACTCCCCTAAAAGATGGAAATGTTACCTATAGCTGGAAGGAAGAATCCACTGGGAGCCATTAGTCAGAATTACAGAGGGAGGGATGAGAACAGCAGGGGAAATTCCTCTGGGAGGTGCATGTGCACTAGAAGCCAAGATGGCACAGGGGGAAATAAGCCATGCACAGTAGAAACCAGATGACTCAGCAAAACTTTGGGGCATGTGTAATAGGAGTCCAAATGATGACATAAAGGGGTGGAGTCTAATCTAGG
>NW_006383012.1:88205-96269 GCF_000327345.1 Myotis davidii | reverse complement strand
CTGTTGACTAATGAGTTTGCCAACCACTGGTAGGGGGAGGGCCAAGTACAAGCATGGGAAAACTTAGAAAAGAGGTTGAATAGTTTGAAAGAAAGCCTGCTCCTTCCAAAAACCAAGAAAATTTTGGAGCATTATCAAGGATGTCTGTGTAGTTGCTATTAGAGCTTGCATTCCCTCTACTACATCCCTGGGGGCATATTCTTTTCCTTCACCTTAATAAGTCTTGCCCTTACATGTGTGCCCTTTGAAATTCCTTTGTTGCGACAGCACAATAACCCATAATGAAGGGCAAAAATAGGGAACTTGACCTACAACTTGAATCCCTCAGGTTAGGAATAGTGTTTATTGGGAGACACATTCAGAGGCAGACACAGGTATGCACTGGCCCACTGTTCACTGTGCTCTGGGCAGTACATAGTGATCTAGGTAGGACTGAATGTCAGACTCAGAGAGGAGCTGTGGCCCTGTTGGTGGAGCTTTTCATCCTCATGATGAGAATGAGGCTGGTTTCTTATAATATGGTGAATCTATAGCCTCTGAGCTCTGTTCTTGCACCTCAGTATTCAGGTTTGATGGTTCACTGACCCTCCCCATGGCATAAGTAAGAGCAGGAGCCCATGCATTGGTTGTAGCCATGTGGTCACAATGGTCCTGCCCCTTATTCTTGGTGTTAAGCTTAAGCCCCTTCCCTGTATTCCATGGTGTAATGGCGCCAGGGAAATCCACTCCCTCAGAGCTATAATTATGACTGATTAAAGCTCTCAATGGTGGCCTGTTTCCATGGAGCAAATTTCAGTTCTCAAATGGCTCTGCTTTGTAGGAGATTAATTCCCTCTCTGGGCCTCTCTGGGAGGCCCCATTGGAGAATCTATCGTTCCTGGAGTTAACCTTTATTTCTAATTGAAAGTGTATTTGTCCAAGACTGAACATCCAATCAGTTTGGCAAGTGGATATTTAAGCCCGTCAGATTCCAGAACTCAAGCATTTCGTTACTACATAATAGTGACATTATGCATGTATGCCTGCATTCATTCAGACCCTGTTTACTGAAGATTTAATTTGTACCAGATCATTTTCTAAGTTCTGGGGAATACAATACTCAACAAGATAGTTGCCATCTTTATTCACAGGGCTTAGAGTTAAAGGATAAGAAACATAAATCTTTATGATTTGAAAGCAATGAAATTATTTTTAGAAGGTCACTCCCACTCTCTCGAGGTTTCTATGGTATGCCATGCTATGATGGACTACCAAATAAAATCATAATTCTGTTTAGAATGAAATCCGAACCAGACCACAGCATGCAAGGCTGTCTTTCTGCCTTCCATCATTTGGGATTTCATATCATAGTCACCCTTGCTCTTTATGGTCCTTCCACTCTGGTCTTGCTTTAGTTCCTCCAACAAAGTTCCTTCCTCCCTAGAGAAATGCTCTTCTTTTCTACAGTAATGATTCTCCAGACTTTTCTTGCCAGGATTCCTCATCTTTTGGATGTTAGTTTAAATCTGTGTGCCCTAGAAGGCCTTCCACGACCATTCTAGATAAAGCAGATGATCACCCTTACTGTTTTAATCTCTTGGGCCCTCATTGTTGCTTATTTTTCATAGCACTAATTACAAGCTGTAGTAATTGTATTTATTCATTGGTTTGACTTTACTTAGTCTCCCTTAGCAGAAGGAAGCACATTTGTCTTATTTACTATTATATCCCCAGAAATTTGCTCAGTGCCTTGTGTAGAAGAAGTGCTCAATAAATATTTGCTGAATGCATAAATTATAATGCTAATAAGTATGGTAATAACAGCTACCATTTAACCAAGATTTAGCCTGTGCCTTGTGCAGGAGGCAGGACCTCCCTGATCTATGAGGCTTTTACAATGCTGATATTGCTGCTAATGACCCAACAGTGCCTTGCTTGACATTTATAGGGGGGGAAATGTGACTTTGCAATCCTTAAAACAGAAGAAAAATAAACTGGCATAGGAGTTTTGTGGTTTTTGTCTTAGTACATCCAAGATTCTTTTATTTGGATTGAACCTGATCTTCATGTCAAACATGAACAGTTAGTAAGTATTTTTTCTACTTGTTTACTTGCTTCTAACAATGTTATAGTCTGTGGTGGGGATTGGTGGGGGAGACTTTAGCATAAAGTACAGAAAAGAAAAATTGCAAGTTAGTATTTCAACATAGGAGCTGCTCAGGAGCTGTGTATGTTGAATGTTGAATGAATGAATGTTTTGATTCTTTCTGTTTCCTATTCCCATTCCACTTTCCATCAGCTCTCCACCCATGGCCTGTCTCCTAGGTCCTACTCTAGGCTTTAGGCTTTGAGATATCTTCTTCAATTAATTAAAGCGTGTGTTTTTTTTTTTTAAATTGGAGAGAGAGAGAGAGAGAGAGAGAGAGAGAGATTTGTTATTCCACTTATTTATGGATTCATTGGTTGATTTTTATATTTCCCTGAACCAGGAATTGAATGTGTAAACTTGGTGTATCGGGACAATGCTTTAACCAACTGAGCTGCCTGGCCTGGCAATTAAAGGGTCTTAAAAAAATAAGATTATTCTCTTCATATGGGACAGATGTATTTCTTTTAGAATCAGACTCCCTATGTTGGAATTTTAGTCAAAAGGACAAATATTGAGGATACCAGGACCAATCCAGTGTCCCTCAAACTGAAATCACCAACAATAATCTTTACAGTCAATCTAAGGACTTTACAGACCTCAGACTATTTTCAAGCTTACAAGGAAGGATTGGTGTTTACAAAACACAAATGATAATTTTTAAGAAACTGATCTTATAAGAGAGAAAACATTGACTAATTTTAAAGGACTGTTATTGCACTGAGGCATCAACGAAAGAAAATGCCCCCTTCCCGGAAGGTCCGAGAGGGAGATAATGTGGGATTGTGGTAGTCACACATCTAGGAAAGGCTCCAGAGCCCAATGACATTGCCATTCAGTCTTGAATGGCGCAAACTACTAAACCAACATTGGTGTAATTCACCTGCTGACAGAGCAGGAAGTAATGTGTCAAATACAATTTTTAACCACTAATTTCCCTGCTTTAGGATGCTCCTAATCTAGTATGAAACCCTTCTCTCCCTTCCTCCCTCTGCAATGCTGCAAACTAAACATGCTATTCTAATGCCAAAGTGATGTTACTAGTTATTTTTCATCACAAGTGTTTACATAGAAAACACTCTCCAGCTCTCATGAAAGAAAACTTATCTCTCTTTTTTTTAACTTCATTATCCTGAGCCTAAGCTCAGTTTCAATATCAAACACAGAAAAGAATGATCTGAATCTAATAGAGTAGCGATTGGTCCCGGAGAAGAATTAGCCAGGCGTCCAGGAGCAAACATTGGTTCTCAACCAATATCCTGCCAACAGCTTCTTCCTCCTGTTTTATTAAAAGAGCATGATAGCTTGGAATAGTTTTAGAATTTTTTTTCCATCAGCACCCAATACATAACGTTAGTACTACTTTGCGAGGAAGATTCTATTAGGTTGTTTTATGCACTTACCCTAGAATATATAGTTATTTTTCCTGACTTGTGCATAATAGAAAAAGACTACTTTAGTTCACAGGATGCTTAGCACACAAATAGCTTACCAGTTCATTGACTAGCCTAATAAAAACCACTCCCTGTAAGTGTAAATGCTACCTTCAGTCCATCTCATTCTGTTCATCCCCATTGCCTATGCATGTAGAAACTTGTTCCTCTGTTACCTTAAATTTGATTAAAGAGAAGCTGCTTATATTTTTTTATACCTAAACATAAAGAGAAAAAGCAGATACCCTAGAGGCATCCCTCACCTTAACAGGAAAGAGTAATAGCAATGACATCTGATCAGTGCAGAAGAGACAATGGACAGCTGGAGAAAGAAGTGTGAATATGAATAAAAAATAAAACCTTTAAAATTTTAGTAAACTGGGAGATGAAATATATTACCATCTCACCCTGGCAATGATTTCTGCTGGGAGGAACAAGGTCCCCATCTCCCCCTCCTCCTCCCTTCCCCCACCCTGTCCCTCTCTGTCTTCTTTTTTTTTTAACCCTGAGGAAATAATTCTGTAAGAATGAGGTTGTTTTTTCCTATTAAATGGAAATTCATTGCAGTTTCACAGTGATACTTTTAAGAAGCTTAATAATCCTATATAATAAAAGCCTAATATGGAAATCAACCAAATGAATGACTGGTTTCTATGATTCACACTGACCACCAGGGGGCAGACGCTCAATGCAGGAGCTGCCCCCAGCCCACAGGCCTCAGGCCAACCAAGGCAGGTGCCAGCAGAGGCCCCCTGATCGCCCTGCTGGTTGCCCCACAGATGGGCCCTGATCGCTGGCCTCGCCTAGGGACCCTACCCATGCACAAATTTTATGCACCAGGCCTCTAGTCTATATATATATATATAAAAGCCCAGTGACTGGATGAATGGCAGAATGACCAGAATGATCAGAACGACCGGTGGCTATTATGTGCATTGCAGCAGCCAACCAGCCTGATCTGGGCCCCAATTGCCACTCCCCTATTGGCCCCCAACACCCCAATCGGGGGAAGGACCAGCCGACAACCCCCTCAGCCCCTCCCCCTGGCCTGCCTGGCCCTTGATCAACCCCCAACACCCTGATCAGGGGCAGAGTTGGCCAGCCAACTGCCCAAAGGCCCTTCCCCGCACTGGCCCAGCCTGATGGGCCCCCATCAGGGAGGGCCGGTGGGACCTCATCCATGCATGAATTCATGCACCAGGCCTCTAGTAGAATATATTCTAATTGTAGATATGTAATCCTGGCAGACTTACAGGAACACACCCAAAGTGATGTCTTATTTGGCATTTATTTCTCCTGTAGGAACTCTTCCTAAAGTAAGTTGCTGATAACATTTACTCCAACTTTTTAAAATAGCAGTGGTGGAACTACTGTGATCCATGCCATTTACCTTGGGATATGCATTACCAGTTAAAGGGCTTTTATTATTATTATTATTATTGGAACAGCTACATTTTCTGAATCAGTAACTATTTTAAGAAAGTTATTTCTTATTTATGCTTAGCCTTTTGAAACATCATTCCAAACACCTAAATATAATTATATAGCCATCTGTACTCTCTTGATTAGAGAAAGGGTGGGGGAAAAACAACAACGCTGCAACAGTATACAGTGGGGCCTTGACTTACGAGTGTCCCGACTAACAAGTTTTTTGAGATACGAGCCATCTCTCGGCCAATTTTTTGCTTTGAGTTGCGAGCTAAAATTTGGGTTACAAGCCAGCTTCAGATACCACACCGCTAGTTGGCGCAGCGAATGTCACAGTGAACGCCACAACATCAGCCCGGCATCACGTGTCTCACTCGTTCACTGTTGATTTGACATACGAGTAATTTGAGTTATGAGCTCTGTCACGGAACGAATTAAACTCATAAGTGAAGGCCCCACTGTAGTGGTATAAAGGTGAGATGTGCACCAAAGTTTAGGCCTTTATCAAAAAGATTTTCTTAAAAGATTCTAATTTCTTTTATACTGGAAATCCCATTTAGGTTAGGTTTCTGCTAGTCCAGAGAGGAGCAAAATTCTTAGATGTCCGTAAGCTTCCTCGAAAGCATTTTAAAACTATATTCTGTAGCAGTCAAGATGTCTTTTCTGGTGCAAGTAGCAGGCACCCAATTCATACTGGCTTAAAAAAGAAGAGGTTTTGAGGGATAATATGAGAAATAGGAGAAATAGGCTTGGGAAAGGAGAGTGACACACCCTTGCAGCAAGTGTCCATTGCAGAAATCCTAGAAGAACAAAGGGTAGAACAGCAGACCACACTGGAAGCCCAGAAGCTGAAAGTTCGGGCTCTTAAAAATCGAGGTCTCTCCAAACCTGCAGCAGACACTCTTGATGACTATCAACTCTTTTGCTCAGAGATGATTACTCTTGGGGAGCAGGAGCTCTCACTGAGTAAAAGTGACGTTCTGGTCACCTCTCACAGTTGACTAGAGACTATAGAGTTTTGAAATGATTTTCTTTTGAATTCTTTCACATATGCAACATGAAGAAATCATGTGGCTTTTTTTTTTCTTTTTATTAACGAAATCGTTGTTTAAAGAAATAGGTGGGCTCACTATGGAGCCAGCAACTACTTTTCTATGTTGCTCTTCTCATCCCAAATTAGACTTTACAGGGGACAGTCTTCATTTGCTTATAAATAAAATATGAATCTCAAAAGAAGAAGAAGAAGCTTTATTGTCTCATGAAGTTGGGAAAGATCCTGGGGAATGAGCAGAATGATGAAGGTTCTGTAGGAATCAGGGTTTAAAGAACTGCCATCCAAGATTACACTCCAGGAAGGACCTCTGTCTCTCTGATCCCATCCATGTTCTAGCTCTGCCTTTTCCAACTTCCTCTGTGGGTGTCATTTTCTTTTACTTAGAGAAACATTTTCTTTACATGATGGGATGGATGACCACTGGCAGCTCCAATTTAGCAAGCCCAACAAAAGGAGTTTCTTTGCTGTAGGGTTGATAAGTCAAATCAGGGAACGAACTGGGGTTGAACTAGATTTGAATGACTATTCCACATTCTACTCACTGTTACCAGGAAGATGGGCTGCTCTGATTCCCCAGACCTGGCTCACCTGCCAATCCAAAGCATCTAGGGTACTTAGAAGTTACCAGAAAAACAGTGATAGGAAAATGTGTTGGACAAGAGAGAAAGAAAAAAAAAACTGTTACCATGGTCCAGTAGAACCAGATAATTACCCAGTGATTTGATCATTGTTTTGCTTGCCTCCTTCCTTCATATTCTTATTGTTTAGTCATCGGAGAAATAAAAGTTTTTAATGTGCTACTTTGTTTTGAAATGCTATAAATTTCATGTGTAAAACCATTTTGAATTTTTTTCTGATTAAAACTTCTCATGTAGTAATACTTTTGTATATCTTACATCTTGCTGTGAAAAATGTTTAGTCACTGATGCTCCATAAGGTTTTCAAAACGTGCCTTTGCTAAAGGATTCATATTATTTTTCTTCTCAAACAAAAAGTAGGAGGTCAGTGGTAATATATTTCTTAATCAAGTGTTCACAATTCACTAGATTATCTACCTGTAATATTGACATTTTGTTCTATTCTCAGTCAATACAATAAAGCCCATTTCCATTATCACCACAATCAATCTTTAAAAATCGATTGCAATTTTTCAATTTCCACATTAATATCATGTTGGTTTATCCCTATCATCCATTTTCCCCAGGCCTCTAAGAAATAGTAGGAGGTCCACATGCATTCTTGTTGTCAAGTTTGTTTGTTTTTCAGAGCTCTGGAATTTTTAAGGTGAGCAAGTGGACAAAACTCCTAATAGAATATTTATTATCTCCACCTGTAATTTTATTAGGCCTTCAAAAATTTCCTTGTGATAGTAATTACATATTTTCTTCAACTGAATTGCAAATATAATAATGGCAAGAAACAACTTCCACCTTTTTAATTACCCATGGGTCTTAGGAGAGTGACATGCACATCCCTTGCCACTTATTATGGATTGGAATAAACGTATTCGTATTGTACAAGTCCAAGAAGAGATTTAAATTCTACGCTTCTCCAAAAAGCTTGACATTTTGAATACACCTTTCTTTTAGATTTTAGTAGGGTTATGTTTTCAGAGAATATTTGATTGAACATCTTTTGTTTCTATATTTCTTTTTCTATTTAATCTCATAACTTTATGGTATCCCAGGACCTTCTGGAAGAATTATCTCAATGTTAAGGTAGAAGTGAGACACTGGAAAGGGCGATAAAAGTATATGGAAAAAGAAACTAAGTATTGAGCACTAGGTGTAATATTATCTGGGGATGCTAGGTAATGTTTATTGAGCATTTACTATATATAAGACCCTAGAGCAGTGGTTCTCAACCTTCTTAATGCCGCGACCATTTAATAGAGTTCCTCATGTTGGGTGACCCCCAACCATAAAATTATTTTCATTGCTACTTTATAACTATAATTTGGTACTGTTGTGAATCGTCACGTAAATATCTGATATGCAGGATGTATTTTCAGGGGTCGCGACCCG
>NW_006383012.1:85236-87215 GCF_000327345.1 Myotis davidii | reverse complement strand
ACGTGTTCAGGGGTGTCCGCAGGCGGAAAGCTTCAGGGACAAGATGAACAAATATCTTCTTTAAAACCTTTGTCTTGGCTCCAAATCTCCACCTTAAAAGAAGACTTCTGAAATTAACCATAAGAGGTGACTCAAGAAAATAGAATAAGTCACTCTTCCCACCCTAATACTCTTTATCATGTCTTTGCAATGAGCCAGGTCACTGTCATAGTTTAATATTATGGTTTGAATGGTTGGTCTCAAGCTTGCATCCTCAGCTGGAGGCTAGACTGGAAAAGGAACTACCTCCAAGTCTTTTGGGCTTCATAGAATCCATTTCCTTGGCCTGGGCCTGCTTTCAGCTCCTAGAGGCCCACTGCTCTTCTTTGTCAAATGGCCCTCACCACAGGCCCTCTTGCAACATGCCAACTTGCTTTTCAAGGTCAACGAGGAAGTGCTAGATACTTGAGCAAGGCTGGTACTAGATGCTTATACATTCACCTTAACATCTGCCACAGTCCATGTGTTGGGACCAAGTTCTAGATCCCCCTTCCCTTAGCATGGGGGATTTCACAAAGGCCCAAATACCAGAAGGCAGGGGTCATGGAGATCAACTTAAAGTCTATTTCAGACTTTGCAAAATGGTAACAAGCTGACTCTGAAAAGGTGCAGAAAATAGTTTTAAACACCCAGCTCTTTCAGCTCTCCTCATTCACCAGGGTCCTTAGAGGGCCAAGGTCTGGAGTTTTCTGGGAGGCAAAATGTAGCTCTGAGGAGTGAATAACCACTTAGCGCTTTTTTCCTTCTTGTATCAAAGTATTATTAAAACTAGCTTAACAATAAAAAATAACACCTTGGGCAGGAAACTGGCTATCTCCTAGTTTCTGGACCTCAGGTCCAGTTTGGAATCAGGGATCAGATAGTTTAAGGAAGCAGCATCTCTCTGTCCCCATCATTTGTCTTTGTTTTATTCTGAGCTTCCTCTCTATTCTTTCTTACTAAAGACCAACTTTGCTTTTTGTATTAAAACTCATGTAGAAAAAAGGTTAGAGTGGAAGAGAAGTTTTGAAAAATGGCAGATTGATGTACTAGGAGTCAAAAATGCAACTATGAGTTACACAACCATGGTTGTAATATATAAACCTGACTGTGCCTACCTTACACTGTTGTAGATGGACACAGGGAAAAAAAGAAAGACTTTCCTAGAAAGGTGGTCATTTCTACATTACGTAATGCCGATAAAATCTATCTAGCTCGCTAGCTAGCTAGCTATCATCTATCTCTATCCATCTAGTGAGCTAACCCTCAGAATATGTAGTTTTCATGTCCATGAGGCTTTAAGGCCCTTAGGACTGGAATCTGAGCATCACACTTTGTACATTAAAATATCCAGTTAATGCTGAACTTAATCTCTTCTGCCGTTCAGCGACCTCAAGTTGGAATTTTATACCTCTACTTAAAGCCTTCCAAAGGCTTCCGATTTGTTCAGAAGGAAAACCAGTGTCCACACGATGAGCCCAGTTGTGGTTTACAGAACACATAGGATTCCTGTTTCTTTTCTGACCTCATCTCCACCTACTTCTCCTCTCACTCACTCTGCTTTCCTGCTGGACTTGGAACACATCAGGCCAACTTTGACCTCAGGCCTTTGCTTTTGCTTCGTCCACTCTTGGGAATGGTCTCCCATTGGATAGCTGAATAGCTCTCCCTTCTCCCCATTTCCAGTCTCCTACCCCAAATAAATAAATAAATAAATATTTGCCTTATTGAGGTATAATTGATAAATAAAAATTATATATATTAAGATGTATAACATGTTTTGATAAACACATGAAGTAAGAACATAATCAAGATAATGAACATATTGTTCACCTCACATGATTACAATTTTCTTTTTTAATTTTCTATTTTTTTATTTATTGGTGAGTATATTTAAGATTTACTCTTTTAGCAAATTTCAAGTATACAATACATTATTGTAAACTATAGTCACATTGCTG
>NW_006383012.1:84718-85101 GCF_000327345.1 Myotis davidii | reverse complement strand
ACCGGAGGGCCGGAACAAAAGCATGGATGGAGTGTTTGTGTGAACTAATATAAATTCAAAGTAAACATCATAACATAAAACGGTACGGTCTTTTTTTTATTTAGTTTTATTCATTTCAAACAGGCCGGATCTGGCCCGTGGGCCGTAGTTTGCCCATAGCTGCTCTAGCCCTGGTAACATCATTCTACTCTCTGTTTTATTATTATTTTCCATTTTGGATATCTCATGTAAGTGGAATTATCTTTCTGTGCTCTCCCTTCTCCCCATTTCCAGTCTCCTACCCCAAATAAATAAATAAATAAATATTTGCCTTATTGAGGTATAATTGATAAATAAAAATTATATATATTAAGATGTATAACATGTTTTGATAAACACATGAA
>NW_006383012.1:83994-84605 GCF_000327345.1 Myotis davidii | reverse complement strand
TTTCGATTCTTTGGCTATATTCCCAAAAGTGGGATTATAGATTTAAAAAAAATCACTTTTTGATTTTTTGAGGAATCTCCATACTGTTTTCCATAGTGGTTGTACACATTTACATTCCCATCAACAATGGACACGTGTTCCAATTTATCTACAACCTCACCAATATGTACCTATTATTTGTTTGGATAACAGCCATCCTAACAGGTGTGAGGTGATATCTTATGGTGGTTTTGATTTGCATTTCCCTGATGATTAATGATGCTGAACACCTTTTCATATCTGCTGACCATTTCTATCTTTTCTTTGGAATATGTCTATTTAATTCTTTGCCCACTTTAAAATCAGTTTCTTGGTTATTTTGCTATTGAGTTGTAGGAGTTTTTTTATATATTTTATATTAACCTCTTATTAGATACTAGAGGCCCAGTGCACAAAAATTTGTGCACTCGGGGGGTAGGGGGGTTCCTCAGCCCGGCCTGTGCCCTCCCGCAGTCTGGGACCCCTCGGGGGATGACCACCTGCTGGCTTAGGCCTGCTCCCTGGGGAATTGGGCCTAGCTGGCAGTTGGACATCCCTCTGGCAGCCCGGGAGCCCTCAGGGGCTGTCCACTT
>NW_006383012.1:80496-81494 GCF_000327345.1 Myotis davidii | reverse complement strand
AATTGAAGCATTTATCCACAATCAGGATGGACTCCAATAACTTCACCTCGGCTCAGCCTGACGGTGCTCTGGCTCATGTGTGTGCCATGTGCTTCTGCCTTCCAGCCCTGGGTTTCCTGTATGGATGCCATGGACTATACTTTGTGGTCATATTCGTGAATCCCAGAAATTGTGGGAATTCATGACTGAGGTGCAAATGTTTGATCAATGGAAGATGAAACCCACATGGATAAATTCTTCCTACTATATCCTCCTGGGTGGTCTATCAATGTACAGAGTCGATATGGATTTGGGGGGACAATTGAATGTGATCCATCCACTTCCTGGGGCTCCAGCTTTATAACATTTCCTCACATTGCATCTTGCTTCCTATCTCAATTTTCTTTTTCTTGATTCTGTTCCTTGGTATAGTACTCTGATAAAACAATATCATACCTTTCTACATTACACTCAGTATTGTGCAGGAAGGAGACTAGGACAGTGGAATTGTGGTGACTCTAGAAAGGCAATGAGAATTTAGAGCTAGATGAATGACTCTTTAATCTGATGACAATAAAGATCTCATTGCTAGTGATCATGGGGTGGTCATTATCATTGATGCTTTCACTTGTCAAAAATAAGAATGAAGTGCAAGTGGAAAGTGAGGCATTGGCTGTACAGTACCTGAGGGTTGAATTATACAGGTGAAATGGTAATTACAAGAAATATGAATTAACTTGGTTCTTGATTGGAAAACTTGAAACAAAAATGAGAAGAAATTTAGGGCAGCCAACCGCTAACTCCAGCACGCTGAAGCCAGAGAGCTGCTGAGGAAACTGTTAAGTGGATGAGCACTTACAAAACCTTAACTTTAAAAAAGAAAACAATAAATATCACATGATCTCACTCATATGTGGGATATAATGAACAACATAAACTAATGAACAAAAATAGATCCCCAAACTAAGAAACACTAAACAGTCTTACCCCAGAGAGAAGGCAGAGGTGGGGGGTTGAGG
>NW_006383012.1:80029-80391 GCF_000327345.1 Myotis davidii | reverse complement strand
GAAAGGTCCCAGGTTCGATTCCGGTCAAGGGCATGTGCCTTGGTTGTGGGCACATCCCCAGTGGGGAGTGTGCAGGAGGCAGCTGGTTGATGTTTCTTTCTCATCGATGTTTCTGACTCGCTATCTCTCTCCCTTCCTCTCTGTAAAAAATCAATAAAATATATTTTTAAAAAAAGGATTTGTATGCATGCGTATAACCAATGGTCAGGGACACTGGGGTGGTTGGGGCTTGACCTGGGGGGCGGGAGTGGCAGGGGAGGGGTCAATCAGGGGAAAAGAAGACATATGCAATAATTTTAACAATGAGAAAGAAAGGAACGCCCTAACTGTTTTTCGCTCAGTGGATAGAGCTTTGACATGTG
>NW_006383012.1:66310-78913 GCF_000327345.1 Myotis davidii | reverse complement strand
GGAGGTCTGACTTGGAGCCTCAGCTCCATGCATTTTTTTGTTTGTTTGTTTTTTGTTTTTAAGAAAAATGAGTTTTAAGGTTTGCCGTGGGGCCTTGGACAAATAATTTATCTTTTTAGAATCAAGCTACCTCAACTATAAAATAAAGGACAATGATTGGTTCCTTTATAACATTATTCAGCGAACACATTTTGAACATCAGGAATAGGCTACATTTGGGGGATACATTTGAGAACAAGATTATAAACATCCTAGAAACAGTGAGTGTGACTTTCCAGTTTACTAAAGCAACAGTTCTACAGCTACACTCTTCTTTGAGCCTCATGAGGCTTTTATATATATATAGACTAGGTGTCCCTCAGCTCAGCCTGCACCCTCTCCAATCTGGGACCCCTTGGAGGATGTCTGACTGCTGGTTTAGGCCCCATCCCACAGGGACCCATCACCATCTGGGACCACTGGCTCCTAACCACTCTCCTGCCTGCCTGGCTGATCACCCCTAACCGTTTCTGCCTGACAATCTGGGACCCCCTAACCGCTTCCCTGCTGGCCTGATTGATGCCTAACTCATCCTCTGCCAGCCTGATTGCCCCCAATTGCTCTCCCCTGCTGGCCTGATCACCCCTAACAGCCCTCCCCTGCTGGTCCAATCACCCCCAACTGCCCTCCGCTGCTGGCCTGATCACCCACAAATGGCCATCTTTGTAGAAGCCATCTTGTAGTGGCCATCTTGTGATGAAGTCCCACAAATGGCCATCTTTGTAGAAGCCATCTTGTGACGAAGTCGCATGAGGACCACCTAGGCTTTTATTAGTATAGATACTGAAGATAGTCATTAAGGCTGGAGGAAAATGTCTCATTAAAATGATGCTGTTACCTTAGGGCTGTGATACACTGGTTCAAACATACATAAGCATTGATGAAGATGTTCTATAAGCTCTGGCTGGTGTGGCTCACTTGGTTGGGCCTAGTCCTGTGCACCAAAAGTTGCCAATTCAATTCCCAGTCAGGGCACATGGCCAGTTTCAGGCCTAATCTCTGGTAGGGGCCATGCATGAGTCAATATATCAATGATGTTTTTCTCTCTCTCCCTCTCCCTTCCAATCTCTCTCTTAAAAAAATGACAACCAAAAATATGTGTCCAGGAGTAAGATTGGGAAAGTAAGATCTGACTTTGTTTGACAGATGCCGACTTTCCCAGGGACCTGCCAGTGGCTTATGTCAGTAGCTGACTTATTTTGGTATTATCTCAGGGTCTCAACACCAGTAACAAAAGAGAGATTTTTTTTACAGTAGAATATGGGGGCATTAGGCCCATGAGGTGAGTGATGGAAAGTGTGAAAAGCATACAAAATTATCAGCACCACGATGAAATACTAGCCTTGAGCATTTGCTAGTTCTTTGATTAGTTTCAAATTGCAATTGTTTTGATAATAACACTTTTAAAACGGCTTCCAAGAAAAATGATGAACAATTCATTCCCATTTAGAAACTCTTCCTTGAGATAGCAAAAAGCATTAGAGAAATAACTGCCTCTTTTGCATCTAATCCTGAAAGAAAGGATGGCTCAGTATTTAGACATACTCATCAAAGTAATTACAGCTCTCTTTAAAGATATTCTGAGATATTCTCTTAGATATTCTGAGCCAGTTATAGGAGGTCCTCTATTTTCTTGGCAATACTACAAAAACAGAGACAAAATCAGTACCGAAGAAATGCAGATCAATTTTATATCTGGCAATAATAATAATAATAATAATAATAAATCTACCTCTCATTGGGTGAATGGTAGAAACTCAAATTATATTACATATAAAAACATTTTCTTAACCATTAAATAATGTTGGATTTTATTATTATTTGTATGCATTCACTTGTTTCTTCAATGAGAAAAATGGTTGGTAAAAATTATAATTTTGTTTCTTTATCTGAATTTGGCCACCAGTCATTCCTCTGTGTAAAAACCTTAAGTTTTGTTAAGCCATATTTAGGATCATAAGTTTATAATTTATCCTCACCTGTTTCATTTGGTGGAAGTCATGTCACTTAATGGTTCCACATTGTTGAATGAGATATAGAATGTATAGGATTCCCCACATGTCATCCATAAACCAGAAATGCTTATTCTTTTATTAACCCGTAGAGCGCCGGGGAGCGTGATCACGCTCCTCCTGTCTTTCACCAAAAGTGCCAGGAGCACTATCGCGCTCCTCCTGCAGTGTCACTATTAGATGCTATTAGTTTTTTTTTTTTCTACTAGTATTTTATAATACAATCAGTAAACAATATATCTCAAAGATGAAAACAAATGTAGTAAAGGTTCCCTTAAGTTTTTGAATATGTAACTTCATTTACTTGCGATTCATAATTTTTTTTTCCTAAACTGCTGTAAAATCAGCAAAAATGCCTTGGCAATTTTAGCATAATTCCTAGGATATTGGTTGGCACTTTTTACTCACCAAGAGTCTCAGATGCATTTTCAAATATAGCTACCAATTATCTTGAAGATGCTTTTAGACATTTTTAAAAATCCCCACCTGAGCATATGTTTTTATTGGTGTTTAGGGGGAGAAGAAGGGAAAGCGAGAGAGAGAGAAACATTGATCTGTTGCCACCCATAGGAGCCTTGACTGGGAATCAAACCTGCAACCTTTGGAGTACAGGACAACCCTCCAACCAGCTGTGCCTCCTGGCCAGGACCCTTTTGGATATTTTTATGTTGTGTCAAGAAGAATGTGGAATCATGTACATATTTTTTGAAACTTAAATAAATGCACAAATGCACTTAAAAAATGCCATAGTAAAAAAATTAGAAATTGAAAACCAGGAGATGTTTATTTTACCTAGTTTTATCCTTTTGCACGTAACGACTATAAATTAGATGGTCTTTAATATTCTTTCTACCTTAATATCTAAGGTTTTAGTTGTCTATCAGATCATCTGGTCCATCCCTTTCACCATTATTATTATTACTAGAGGCCCGCTGCATGAATTCATGCACAGGTGGGGTCCCTCTGGGTGGCCTGCAGGGGCTGGGCCGAAACTGGCAGTCCAACGCTGCCTGCAGCTCCTACCTGCTGCTTCCACTCATCCTGTCTCCACTGTGCCTGCTGCGGACTTGTGCCCAATCAGTCCTGATTGGGAGAGGCTTGCGTTGAAGAGCAGTGCTCGCCAGCCATGAGCCCTGCATCTAGCGCCCTCCCAAGGGACGTGGCCTGCAGGATGGGGCTGAAACTGGCTCTCCGATATCCCCCAGGGGTCCTGGATTGTGAGAGGATGCAGGCCAGGCTGAGGGACCCCACTGGTGCATGATAGGGAAGGGGAGGGACCGTGGGAGAGCTCCAGGGCATGTCTAGTCCATCTCGCTCAGTCTCAATCCTCCGGACCCCAGCAGCAAGCTAACCTACAGATCAGAGCATCTGATCCCTGGTGGTCAGTGAATGTCATAGCGACTGGTTGACCAGTTGACTGTCTTCCCCCTGGTGGTCTGTGCACATCATAGCGAGCAGTTGAGCAGCCGTAGCATATCACTAGCATATTACACTTTTATTTGTTGTTTGGTTGTTCTGCCCTTTGGTCTATTTGCATATTACCCTTTTATTATATAGGATATTTTAATCAAGACCATAAAGGATGAAGTTCTCTACTCAAAGATACAGAATTTTTGGTGGCAGATCCAGAAATAGTATCTAAATTTAGTTTTGTGGTAAACACATTAGGAAATTTTCCTTGTTTCATTCTGACCCATCTCAAAAAGTTAGAGATGACAATATTTATTTCCTAGTTTACCAGGAAGAAACCGGTAAAAATAGGTGGTTGATTCCTAAAAACTGGGCCTGAGAGTTGATCACAGAACCAAGTAAAATAGGATGAAATGTTAAAGTCAGCTTCAGGCACGGAGCAGTCCGTATATGATGGAGTTATGAGTTCCTAGTGCCATCTCCTTATAACCCTTCCTCCTTTCGGTTATCCCCTTTTCAGTGAAATGTCTATTTAAATGTTTTATTATTTACCAAGAGCAACCTAATATGACTTTGCATAGCTCTCTTAGCCTAGAGGCCAGAAGCACCCAAAATTAGATCCCTGTAATGATGCGACAAAGCTGAGCCCATTTAATTCTGTCTGGTTCTATTCATTTGCCTAATGAACATTGAGCTCATTTGTAGCTCTAAGAGAACATTCTACTGTATATTAGCTAGTGGAAAAATACAACTCTTTTTTTTATAAACAGGATTTTTTAAGCAGCATTCTCCCAAATAACTTTGGAAAATATTGAAATTGTAAATTGAATTAAAGATACCTTTGTCTGTGTAATTTCAAACATAAACAAAAATTTAGAAATAAAAGGTATACTTTGTTATTTGGCATAATTTAGTGATGAAATAAAATGAATGGAAATGAAGGAAGATGGCCAACGAAATAGGTGTTTCTCATCTGCACTTGTCACTTGCTTGGATTTGCCCTCTGCTCAAGGTATTAAAAGAAACAAGCAAGTTATCTGCTCAGTGGTATTGTCACCTTGGAGGCCTGGCTGGGGAAGAACATGCTTTCCAATCTATTACATTGTTGGCAAAAATTATTTCTTTGTGGCGGTAAGGATGTGATGCAGCTCTCAGGTCCTAGCAGCTTCCTGCAGTTCCTAGAGGCTGCCCTCAATTCCTGGCCACAGAGATTTTCCAACGTAGTCACGACTTCGCCAAGTCAAGAGTAAGAGTCCCTAGAGGCACTTCACTGGCAAGATGAAGTCATATGTAGCATAATTTAAGCACAGTGACATCCATGACCTTTACTGTATTCTTTCGGTTAGAAGCAAGGTCTCACTAACACTCAATAGGATTATGCAAAGGCTTGAACACAGGAAGGCAGTGTTATTAGGCAGGGGTAGAGGAGTGGGGGCCACTTTCAAGTCTGTCTGCAGGTGCATATGCAAAGGTCTATAAGGGAAATTACTGGAACCAGAAACAAAGAAAGTGTCTTTGATGCTGGAATACTGTATTTCTTAATATCATTGGTGGTTATAATTAATAAATAATAATACAAGAATAAACTCAGTTTTACATGAAACAGTTTATTCTTGTATTATTATTTCTTAGTTATTGCATTCAAAAGTGAGCACAACTGTAAACCTACATTTGCCTGACCCTGTACATAAATGGAAGTATTTATGTCGTTTCCAGAATTGGATAAGTCCAGTAGGTAAAAATTAAATACAAATTTGAATAATACAATCAAGTATTTCCAAACAGATTGCATATATGTGTGTGTGTGTGTGTGTGTGTGTGTGTATACTTTGACTCAGATAACCAATCAACATTTTTAAGAGAAGAAAATAATGGACCAATTTTCAATTTCACATAAATGGAAAATTTTAAGAAACAAACAAAAGAAAGCCAACAGTGAGAAAGCTTTTGTGTCTCCTTCACTTTAGAACATTCTAGAGAGTTTATTTAATCTTAATGGTATATTATAATAGGGGTAAGAATAATACAAAAGAGAGTTTAGGAACAAATTTTATTTTGTAGAAAAATGTAATATATATACAAAGGATGACACCTGAATTAGGTAGAACAGATATTATTTAATAGATCTGTCCAAGTTTAATTTAAAAAAAAAGAAAATTATCTAAATTGTGAATTGTGTTTTCTCTGGGTTCTAGCTCAAGGAATTGTTTTCGAAATTAATAGTACATAAATGTATTCAGTCTTATATATCTCAATCTAAAATGGTTATATAGCAGCAGTAGAAATTAAGTAAATTGTCACAAGTTATTAGAATTCTTTATATTTAATAACTCCTTTTCTTGCTTTTCTATTCTTGAGTGAATATTTCACTATTGTATCATAAGGAATAATATTTTTAAAATTCATTTTGTAGATGTTTATACACTTATCTAATTTTATAGCATAAGTGGTTTTTACCACTTGTGAGTCAAGGAAAAAAATCTACAAATTTCTGTTATTCAAACATAAATTTTATTTAAATGATAAATAAACAAAATGCTCTACCAAACAAAACTTACCCTCTAAATGCAAATCCAGAGTATGACTGGTCTCTTAGCAGTTTTGACTGAATGATATTTGAGGGCCTATCTGAATTTATTTTGCTAGAAATTCTTTAAAAAATGTTTTTAACAGGATATCATTTTATTCCTGCCATTTTTACTACCTGGCACTTATTTATTTTGCTAGAAATTCATAAAATTTTTTCATAGTTAACAAGATATCATTTTACTCCTGCCATTTTTACCACCTGGCAAGTGTTCCCCAACTTAAATCATACTGACTACATTTTCTAACCAGTCCTTGTTCACATTTTACCTCTTCCTTAATGATTTCCTTAATGCCAGTAATTGGAAATTAAACTTCTTTATCTCATCCAATTCTGACAAGTATAGAGAATGGTGTACTTGTTTTGGTACTACTCTTAATGCATAAAAAATTTCCAATGGCAATTCATAAAGGTTTGTACAAATTAGCTACCCAATATAATTTTTAATATGGAAAATGTTGGCTATGAAAAGATTGTCTATCATGTTTATACCACATTTTGTTAGGGGGAATTGCAGATACTTTCCAAGTTCCATAACAGAAAGGAGTCACTCTGAGTCAGACAGTTAGAAAAGAGAAGACAGCCTGTGGGTTCTATGTCCATTTTATAATACTTTGGAGACAAGAGAATGTTGCAATCAAGAGATTTATAAAACATTAGCCCAGCAGCTTTCCTGTGTTAGGTTTTCCAGATGGTACATTGCATATTGTGGGTATCCATACAATACAAAGAAGATTAATCAAATCAGCAAAACATGGAAATGTCTTTTTTAATTCTCTTCTTTCTCCACCTCCAAATATTTGGATAAAATATTTCCTCACAATGACACTATTTTTCACTGGAGTATAAATTCCTAGTGTGGACTAGTCACATATTATTTTAGGTTAGACATCTCTAAAATGGTCAACATATGTTAAAAGTTCACCTATGAATTTGTGGTATATATTCAAAATCCCTAATAATTTAAGGCAAACTCAGATAGAGAATCCAAATGGAAGCATTTACTTACCTAAGGAATATAAAGTTTGAAATACTTATATCAACTTATATTGCATAACATAGAACTTGCTCATCCATGCCTCCCACCATCTCCCACCCTTCTCTCCTGTTCATTAGTCCTTATTGAGTGGTTACTTTAAGTTCTATCTCAAAGCTAATCTTCTCCAAACTTTCAAGAATTTTCTACTCTGATAAATTTAATCCATATTTCCATTTAGTACACATCTAATTACTATAATATATTTACTCTATTATATATGTTCTAACTTGTTAGTGTGTTATTTTGGTATAATTCTCAGTTTAGATTGTGTCTTTCTTATAATATAAGCTTCTATATCTCAGAAACTTTATTTTTTCAGGATTATATTTACATAGGGTTTAAAGAACATGGAAGAAAAGATGTAATTAATATATGACAGAGTTTGGATAAGATCATTAAGACTGGAATCCTGAATCTTATCGGAGGAGGTGAAATTGAATTTTGATGATTGTAAGGTATTATAATTTTTAGTCCACAGAAAGCATCATGATAATTAGGCTATGCTAGAGAATAGAAATATATGTGAATATATGTGAAAAACAACTTGAGTATTATATCTGAGAGTACACTGAGGCATTAAAGAGAAAATATGCATGTTATGACAATTACACATCATTGAGAATGGTTTGAATTCAAGATAAAAGAGCTAAAATCAGCTCATAAAAGTATTACATGAATTATTTTTAAAGTCAAGACTTATTGAGCACTGAATACACACCAGCATTGAAACTAATCTGTTTACATATAATACCTATGTCTCATTTAATCTTTGCACTATCCTAAGCAATGGGGATTGCTATCCATCTGTAATAGTAAAAGGGTAATATGCAAATCGATCGAATGACCCAACAGCAGAATGACCATCCAGATGACCTTCCAGATGACCACACTATGACATGCATTGGCACCAGGCCAACCAAAGTGGGTGTGATGCAATTCGTCTGGGGGTCCTGCCTTCATTCCATGATTGTCCCGCAGAGGGAGGCCCAGGCCGCTGGCCAGTGACACTGTGGTGGGTGTGCGGGGCTGGCCAGCAATAACCCTGCAGAGGGAGGCCCAGGCCAGCTAAGTGATCACACCCCACGCCCGTTGTTGCCTGCATCGGGAGGTGACCTGTGGGGGGTGGGAGGGAGGGGAGGCAGCACCACACAGATGGCAAGCAGTAGCAGTGGCAGGGGTGGGGCCAGCGGCTGGCAGCCAGGGGAAGGAATGCCCTGATAGGCCCTGATTGCTGGCCAGGCCTAGGCTGAGGGATACCCTCCCCACTCCCGTGCATGCATTTTGTGCACCAGGCCTCTAGTGTACTGTAAATGCACAAACTAAGCCTTAGGAAAGTAGAATAGCTAAAAATAACTAGAGAATGGAATTTTGAATTAACATGCTAAGATGTTGCAAATAACCACAAAGGGAGTGAAGTAGTGAAGTGATTAGATAAGAGGATGATAGTGTCAGACCTAGGTTGTAAGACTGAAATTTTCTGGTTTTCAACCAAAGAGTAGAAATTGTGAGGGGCAAAGAGTTATATAAAATTTGGAGGGGAAATCCTTTCTCCAGGGGATCTTGGTTACCTCTCTCCTACCCAAATGGGTGTCACTGCCTCACAAATATGGTTGTCAGCAACATGAAGAATAGAATTCTATTATACATAGTTCAACTCATTATTATAAAAAAGAGAATACCTGGTGTGTTCTCTGCTCAGGTCAGATCTTACTGGTAATAGAGAACCCATTTGCGAGGTAACTTGCTTATTTTCTCTTTAATCCTTAGTATACACTTAAATACAATACTAAAGTCATTTTTTCACATGCATTTATATTCTACAACATAACCCTCTTATGCACTGCGATGCACTTTCTGTGGATTAAATGCTAGTACTTTATAATGATCAAAATTCATGAAATTGATATGCAGGTTCAAACAATTGGGATAGTGAGAACATTCAAAATCATTTTATGATGGAAAATAAATTTGGGTACTTATTTAAAGAAGAGAAGACTTCTGGGGAGCATTAGATGTACCTTCAAATGCTTAAGGGGTTGTTACCTGAAAGTGGAAATCAGGTTTGGGGATTAATGTAAAATATAACTTTAAGAGTTCAGCTCAATGTAAGAAGGACTTTCCTAATAATCATCTTTTAAGTTGGAATGGACTGTCATTCCTATTTGGTGAACTTCTGATCACTAGAACTATGTACATATAGGCTGTACAACCTCTCATCAGAGGTATATGTTGTCCTCTTCTAATTTTTCCACTGGATGTGCAAAATGCCTTCACACAGCATTTTCTGTGTTGCAAAGAAGAAGTAAGCCAACTCAGATCAGTTCAACTTATAAGGGAACGCATTAACTTATATAAGTGAGAGTCAGGAGGTAGGACATGCTTCAGGAATGGGGAAGACCCAGAAATCCATGTAAGTCTGTCACCAGGGACACAGTTGCATTTTTCAATCTGGCTTCACTCAAGTTGGTTTCAAGTTAGCATGGATCTTGAGTAACAAGCATCTTGATTTGCATTTAGAGGAGAGAAAACTTAGCTTCAATTAAGTGCACATGTTTGGTCCCATGCATATCCTTGATTGTTCTAATTGTGTAGGTCTGGGTTATAAATCCTTGCTTGAACCATAATCTGTGGAAAACAGACTACGAGTCTACTCATAAACTGGTCACAGGCCCCTCAGCAAGGGTTTTCTCTCTTTAGTGTGCACTACAATTGTTGTATTACTTGTTAAAACACCAATTACTGGGCCCCACTCCCAAGTTTCTGAGCCAGAATGTCTGGAGCTCAATAACAACACCGCCCCAGGTGAAGATCGTAGTGCTTGTCCAGGGACCACAGTTTGTGACCCTCTGCTGAGGCAACAACAACAACAACAATTAAATAAGAATCTCTGCTGACAGGAACCCCAGAATCTATATACTTTACGTTCATACAAACCATTGGGATTCTTGTTAAGTTGCAGATTCTGATTTGATAGGTCTGGGTGGAGCTTGAGATTCTGCTGTTCTCATTCTCTCTCAGCTGACGCTGAGCCCGTGGCACACGGACCTCACTTTGAACAACAAGCATCTAGACCAGTGGTTCTCAACCTTGGCTGCACATTAGAATCACCTGGAATCTTTTTAAAATCCTGATTTCTGGGCCTCATCCTCCGGAAATTCTGTTTCTTTGTTACTAATGTTGTGGCCCCACCCCACAACAAAGAAATAGAATTTCTGGAGGATGAGGCCCAGAAATCAGGATTTTGAAAAGATTCCCAGGTGATTCTAATGGGCAGCCAAGGTTGAGAACCACTGATAGACTCAAGCCGGATTGCATTTATCTCAGGTGTTTCTAATCTGTACTTAGTTGGGAATCATTGTCTTAAACAAGAGCCAGACATTAAAAGCCAACACAAGGGAAAGAAGAGTGTCTTCGTCGGAGACAACCTTCGCCGGAAGGTAGGGGATTGAACTGGCTGGTCTTGGAGGTATCTCGTAACTTTGGGTTTTTAGAAATTCTCTTGAGCTTCTTTGTGCTCCCCCACACAAAAGAGAACTCAGCTTCAGAAACGTTATAGTTGAGAAATCCACTCAGTTAGCAATATCTGGTCTGTTTTGTCAATTCTGAAAAAAATCTGAAATCAGGAAAATCTTCTATTACCAGGCTCCAGGCTCCAAGTGATGGTGTATTTGTAAAGGAAGTCTCCAGCATTTTAATCCCCCGTGACAACCATAGACGCCTACATAGCTGGTTATCAGAAGAAAAGGTAAGAAAAACTCCCCCTCCCCGCCCCACTGAAAGAACCGAATTTGGGTTAGCCCATTCGTTACTTTTTTTTTTCTAACTTTCCTGCGGTATTTAACGTTGCCAATGTGTTTTGTTTACTACAAACTGCTGATGTGTCCTGAATGAATATGTTTAGTTTATTGGGCTGTTATCATGATAGAGAATCAATAGGGCAGTTAAGTCCTTGGATGGTGTGGAAAGAGGAAATAGGACAAATTAATATTGTGACTGTTGACAAACTGGAAGCAGACCAGGGAAGAAAGCTACTTTGGGGAAAAGAGGAGAAGTTCTGTGCAAATACCTGGGAAATTCAACTAAGGGCTGAGTGTCTCAGGATTTTGCTTTAGTCCACCCTCATATAAACTGATGTGAGCTGCTGATGGAATCTGACATTATCTACAGGAGGAAATGACTTTGACAATTAACTCTTTAGATATGCATTCTGCTTTTTCCAATATGGAGTGATATTCCTCAATAGTATTTGTGTGTGACTACTTTGGGAGAGTCTGAAACCATCCATAAGGGAGAGAAGAGAGTAAGGGAAAAGGAGAAATTTTTCTGTGGATAATTTGGTTGTTGTAGATACCAATTCTTTTTTATTTCAAGCGTGATTGGTGGGATAGAGCTAGGTTTGTGAGAGTCATATTTTAAATTTCAGGTAGCATTTCCCCCTGGCTATCCACTATCTTTCCACAGCATATTTTATAGTTAGGTTCTGGAGGGTAAGCCTCATAAAATTCACAAATTTTATCACCCCACATTAAAGTGACTGGTATGACGATCTGCATGATTTAAGAGCGTGGCTAATTATCCATCTCTTAACCATTCGCAAGGTCAGTGTATCAGCTGCCCAGAAGGACGGTGCTGGATGAGGGCTGACAAGAATTTGAGAGGTTTTGTGAAAAGATCAGTGACCATTTGTCATAGGAGGCAAAACAGGCTCTAATGTAAGTAGGGGCCAGAGATATCTACATAAGCAGGCCCTTATGTCAGAGTTCAGCAGCAGATGGGAATAACAACCAAAGTAGCAGCAGTAACAACAATTACTAATTGACTTATTAGTCAGGCATTACATACATATTTTTTTTCATTTAATTTTCAAAGCAAGCACATGCGATTTTTATTATTCTCTTTTTTTTGTCTGTTTAACAAAGAAGCAGGCTTTGAGAATTTAAGTAGTATACCAAAAGGAGTTGTGTACAACAGAAATAAGACTTTTGAACCCAGGACGAGCAGGCAGGTCAGTACCCTGGAACCTGTCAGAACCACAGCTATCATCCTACAATGCTCTGATGATGATTTAACCCCTTCCCCAACAATATTTTTGTTAAAAACGTTTCTTTTTCAGACTAATTTTTTTATTTTGGTTCTATATAGTATTTTTGATGCTGGTTATGAAAACAGTTTGTAACTCGTCTTCCTATAAACCATATTTTTTTTACCATATTTTCTTAGTATACTCGTCGACGACTGAAAAAGAACATTTTGTGAAAACGAGTATACACGTTTCTGCCGGGGAAGGGGTTAATGTGACTTTCTAATTGTATTCCCATAACACTAATATTTCTCCAAGATGTTACTAGGTGTTCTGGAATTGAGGTGTGGATCTGCCTGAAGAAGGGTAGGATAGGATTTATAAGAAACCTGGTGAGTTTACTTTTTGTAAAATTTCTCCAAGAAGAAAATGTAATATAAAACATAATCAATATAATATGAAATATTATCTCTAGTGGAACACAGCGGGAAGATCT
>NW_006383012.1:36656-66225 GCF_000327345.1 Myotis davidii | reverse complement strand
GGCTTCAAACCTAGCCTGAAGTCTTGCTTAGATGAAAAAATAGATCCACTTCCCCCCACATTCGACAGGCTAATATCATTCTTCTTCAATCTTAGCATGAACAATGGGACAATCATAATGTTCCTTTAGGTCACAAGTGGATGAAAATTTCCTTAGTATTTTAAATATGATGTATAATAGATGGCTAATTAAACACATTGGTATTTTATCCGGGAAATTGGTACACATCTTGACTGTCTCTGTAATTTTCCCAGTTGGCTCTTTTTAAGAACATTACTTGAAGCTATAGCTCACCTAAGGAAGTGATTCACAGCATATTTTAAACTTGTTTTTCATAGCCAGGTAGATATTTGCATCTACATAAGAAGGCCAGAATAGTCAGACTCATTGGTGAGTGTAATGAATCTAGGCAAAAGAGAAAGGAATGATGTGGATTGTTAGTCTGTAAAAATTGAGCCTCAACTTGGTTCTAACTTCCTGGCTCTAACAAAGCTCAAGTTTAAACGTACCAGCTCAGCAATCTTGCCTTATCATGTTGTATGAAATTTGTTGTCAGAGTAGGAACATGGAAGCAAAGAATGGGAGCAATTAGTAATATTAGGGGGAGGAAGAGAAGAAACTGCAGAAGTTCAGAGAAGGTTTGGGGAAAGAACCTGAGTATCCTATATGCTTGATCTAAAATATTTTTAACTTGTGTATCTGAAGTTCTTATTTGCAATTTACACCCCACCCCTCCTCCAAGACTATATCTATTCAGTTGACACACTTGGATAGGGATTGTAAACATCAAAGATTATTTGTGATTTGTGTTCTTACCCTATGAATCCAAGATGAGTCACCCAACAAATACATGTAGAATATAAAAAGAAAAGTTTAACATGCATGTGTTTGAAATGACTATGTAATATTGTCAGACCATAAAAAGCCCATAGCTTACATGGGAGTCTCTTTATTTTGGAGGCTGACCAAACACCCAAATACAGAAACTCTTACATCTTTAGGAACTGAAAGGCTCCATATCTGGTATAAGAAATCTGAAATAAGAAATTCCTTTTGTGCCGAAACCGGTTTGGCTCAGTGGATAGAGCCTCGGCCTGCGGACTGAAGGGTCCCAGGTTTGATTCCGGTCAAGGGCATGTACCTGGGTTGCAGGCACATCCCCAGTAGGAGATGTGCAGGAGGCAGCTAATCGATGTTTCTCTCTCATCGATGTTTCTAACTCTCTATCTCTCTCCCTTCCTCTCTGTAAAAAATCAATAAAATATATTAAAAAAAGAAAGAAAGAAATTCCTTTTGTTAACTAAGGTGCTGGCTCAATTACATTTGTGCAGTCTACAGAATTTATTTGAACCACAAGTGTCTGAACTCATAGAATAATAGGACTTAGGTTCAAGCAAGTTATTTAGTCAGATCAAAAGAAGACTTGAGGGGGTTCCACATTTTCCAAATATGGAAACTGAGGTCTATTTGAGAGCCATTCATTCTCAGAGGGTTGATGACACAGCCAGGGCTTGAGGTCCCCACTTACTCTATAGGCGGCCCTTTGAGAGCCTGTCCTCATGTCATTTTATATATGCATCCTCAAGCTACATTGTATTTCCTAACCCAGAGAGCTTCAGAGATAATTTGAAGTCAAAACAAGAAAGCATCCAATGAATATACAGAATAAAACAGATTTCAAGTGGGCATGGAAGGAAAAGAATGGCCTGTGTTTCTGCTTTAGAAAGTCTTTTGGGAATGAGGCTAAGCACTTAGAGTGAGTTAATATTTACACAGTGTGTAATTAGAGGAATGTGAGCTCATGTACTTGGGTAAAAATGGTCACCATCTTTCCAGAAAGCAGTTTCTGCTCAGCCATGGGGTGGGAACAAACAAGACCACTGAGAGATATGACTGAATTATTAAAAGCCTGGTCTGCTTATAGGATTAATTGTGAGATCTGAATCAATGTTTGTCATGTTAGCTAGTAAAAAATGTATGAAATATCCCCCCTCTTTTGCAACTTTCCCAGTATAATTAAAAAATATGTAACCTTCCTTCTGCTTATACCTATTTACATTGATTAATTATCTGGGCCAACCAAGCTAGAAACAGTCCCTTAGACAGTCAGTGCACTGCATCATTGCATCCTTGCAAATACCACAGCTTAATTTATTAATTTATTCACTCATTGAGATAACGTTTATTGAGTACTCAAATGTGACTTACTAGTATACGTGTTGTGGGGTATATAGTAATGTGAAAAATATAGTCTAGGCTAGGCCAACCAAGAAAATACAGATCCTCCTTGACATATGAACCCATCATAAGTAGAAAATAAACCCATTATAAGTAGAAAATATTGTAAGTTGAAAATACATTTAATGAACCTGACCTACTGAAGATCATAGTCCTTAGGCTTAGCCTACCTTAAACATACTCAGAACCCTTACCTTGGCTTATAGTAGGGCAAAATCATCTAACAAAAAGCCTATTTTATAATAAAGTGTTGAATATTTCTTGTAATTTATTATGGGCATTGCTTGCAAACCATCTTAAAATGGAAAAATTGTAAGTTGAACCACTGTAAGTCAAGGATTATCTATACAAATGGCATTATCATTAAATAGCTACATGGAATACAGCTTTCCTTCAACCATGTCATTGTGTGCATAAGTGTGAGGTGTGTGTGCCTGCGGGTACACACTGGCTGTATCTATTGATTCAATACCAAACAAAAAGCCTAAGTCACAGTCCTTTCCTTAGCATTTACACACATGTCCTCTATTGAAATTCTCTCCCAGCTGCCAGTGAAGAAGTGACTCACAGGAAAGCAGTGTAAACAAATGGATGTGAGCAGGAATTTGGAGTTTGAATCCTGCCCACCACTTAATAGTTTGGTAGCCTTGGGCAAGTTCCTTACCCTTACTTACACCCTCTTATTAATTAATTAATGGAAATGAACAAAGTACCTATCCTTTCCCCCTGGATTTGTTATAAGGATTAATTAATGGAAAAGTAGTTGGGTAGTGCCTGACTTAAGTAAATCTTCAATGGTTATTTTTTACATGTGTAATTATATATATTATGTTTCAATGTCTCTTAGATGCATTTTTTTCCCTATTTTAGCATCTCCAAAATTGGAATGTGAATTCAGATCTATAGTGTCTTAAATGTAATGGAAGATAGTTTCATAAAATGCATACTTATGTAACACACATAACTGCACATATAGCAGATTATAGTATGTATTATCATGGACTCTTGAGTAGCCCTTTCAGCTGTCATAATTTCTCTATCTTTTTCTTCCTTTTTGATCCAGTTCAATGTGGCAATCTGATATTCAGGTTCTAGTTATATAATGCAGTGGGCATTGCAGCTGGAAGCTAATTACACTGCTTGTGCTGCTGCGGCTGCTGTTACCTGTATTGACGTGTCTAGCAGTCAAGTTCTGGGGCATGCATGTAACTATGGAGAGCAGTAGTTTCTATTGCTACAGGAGTGATTAGTCCTTAACTATGCCAGAAATCACTGTAATTTATACTAACATGAGAATAATCTTTTGGATAAACCTTTGCTCATAATTTATGGCAGCGCTGCTTGGGATTCCTTATACTCTACAGATTTTAATTAGTCAGCTTTTCAGGTTTGGTTTGCAGAACGCCCTTTCTAAGGTTCAGGCTTATATCCTAGGGCTCAGCTCAGGTTGGAAGGAGAAGCTGAGTGATGAGCAATGTGCAGTCCTCACAAATTTCTCTGTCCTCGGGCAGGTATAGATATCTGATGTGTGTTTGAGGATGAGTTAATTCTTAGGTATCTGTTTAAGTCCCAAGGTGCCTGTAAGGGCTGCATAAGTGTCACAGCTGAATACTCTGGTTGCGGATGTGCAGTATATAGCGTGGCAGCCCTGGAGTCTGTTTGCATGTGGTTCACTTGGCTTGTCTGTGCTCAGGTATATTTCCTGCCCACCCCCTGGTCCACCCCATGTCACAAGGGACTGGCCTCTGCAAACTGTATTTCAAAGGCTCCTTTTCCATCTGGCCTCCAGCTGGGTTTGGACAATGGGAATCACTAATAAGAGCTTGGCAGGAGAGAGAAAAGGAGAATTTGAATTAATTTTCACTCTCTCTCTCTGTGTGATTTTGGCACTGTTTCTAGCAAAAACTGCCTCCTGCCCTTACTGTGTCTCTCCTCTCCTTTTGCCCATTTGCTACTATTTATGTCCCTTCAAGGTGGCCAATCTCTTGGATTGTAAAAATTTCAGCTTCCTCCTTTTAGCCCCACAACCAAAGGATGAGGGCGATTTGCTGTGTTTCCTAATTTCTGAGCTGCCTACTATTTGGTATTTCATCTCTTCCCACATCTTTGTAACTAGTTTTCCATGTTAAAATCCTACTCGTTATTTGAAATGGGAATTACTTTCTTGACATAATCCCTTGCAAGAGACCTCTCAACCGTGGAGTCATTGGACCTTTCAAACTTAGAGATCTACTCTGATGTGTCTAACACTGGAGAAGAATATGAGCTGAGATCTGTAATATATAGCTCACTAATTGACATGGTCAAATGTGAGTAATTCAAGAGATATCAAGAATGAAGAAACTTTGGAGCAGACTGGTAGGACAACTGGTAGGGTGGTGGTGAGGAGTGCTTTATTTATGGCATGCAGGGTGAGGAATAGCATTTCAGAAAATTAGTACATTTAGAGACTAGAGGATTTTGGAGTGTAGGCTACTGTGGAAGACAAGCGATGATATTGCAGATTAATCACAATGTCAGAGACAATATCACTTATTTTGATCATTTTATCTGTCAAGTACTAAGGGGTCAATATACATTCTGTAAGTTAACTTTACAAAACATTGTAAGAGGGAGCATGATTAACCACATGGAATAAAGCAGAAGCTGACGGTGAGAGGTGTAAAGTTATGCTGCTGAGTTCACACCGCTCTCAAGAATGGTGTGAGTTCCATCTGCTCAGCCCACTTTACTTGTCAGCCTTGAACTTGCCAAGCCGGCTCCCATTTTAGGACATTTTTACATTCTTTTTGACCTCTGTCTATGTATTACTATTATTATTCCCCCTAGGAAATCAGCTTCATAAGAGCAAGGACTTTGACTGTCTCTCTGCTGTCACATTCCTGGTGCCTAGAACAGTGCTTGACCCATAGCAGCTACATGATAACTACTCACTGAATGGAATAAAGTCCTGTAATAGATATTCATTCTCGCCTTCTTTCCCAATCACCTGCGTGTCCGAGACCAGCCTCTCTGCCATGTTCAAGGACATATACCATATGCACATAAAACCCAATGGGTCGGTTCCCAGAAAAAAAAAATTTTTTAGGGCAATTAAGTAGCAGGATTTGGAGCCATCTAGCCCAGCCACCGTTGCTGTGTAGGCTGAGGAACGAGCCTCCTACGCTGCCAAACTATTTATAATTTTCCTAGGTAATTAAAGTCATGAAGTTGTCTGGGAACACAACGCATTGTATGCTATCCCCCCAGGGCCAATTCATCCGCTTTAGTTTCTGATTCCAGTTAACAGTTTTATGGAACAAATCACATAGAATAGTGGGAACTCGTGCAGAGCCTCGTGGAAGAACAAGCTACTTGCTGTTTCCAAGAGAGAAATGAGTGAGGAAGAGCAAGGAGGCATGAGCCTGCCCGCTCTGTTTTAGGCGAGAACAGTGTACGCATTTTCAACAAACATCCTAACGAGGCCTGGGAAGCTTCAGCCTGCGCCACACCCTCCATGAGGACAAGGGAAGCACCTTGTAGTGTTTGAAATCTATGCACCCAAAAGACTCACCCATAGTCTATTTCAGCAGGGATCAGGGTAGCACAAAAGGGTATGTGTCTCCCTCTGGACATAAAATTCAAACAGGAAGCAAAGTGTTGTGTTTGCACAAGACCCAGCCTTGGGGGGGAACTCGCCTCTGGGAGGGAGAGCTTGAGCATCAGCGCACCCCTAACAGCCTCTTTCGTGCTGCAAGTTCAGCCTAAGAGGCAGATGCCTGAAGGAAGGCTCTGGGTCCTTCCTGGCTGGAGACAACAGGCTTTCCAACCCCCAGCTCTCTGATTGCAGAGCGCTTGGCCACAGGCAGGAAGGGAGGGGCACGGACATGTCAGTGGGCAGAGCAGTGATGCTTCCAGCGATGCTCTCACTGCCAGAGTCCAGGGCTTTTTCTTTCTTTTGTCCAGATTTTTTTCCCTTTGGTGTCAGTCCAGAGATGGCCTTCCGTGCTGAATTATTTCACGCTATCCCAATCTAGATGCAGAGGGGAAGATCATGAGACTCAGAACTCAGGGGAGAGCTACTGGGTTGCCCTTTATCTGGTCCCTGCTGGCACGGAACGCAATGGAGGAAAACCCTCTATCCACTTGTGACCTTAGAAGTAACACTGGAAGCAGATGTGGCTGTCTTTCCTTCCTGGCTTGTTTCATTAGGATTTCCTTTACAGCTGTAACTTCAAAGGTCATCTTCCATCCGGATCTGATCTCAGCCCTTGTGTGTTGGAATGGCCACATTTGTGTGTGTGTGTGTGTGTGTGTGTGTGTGTGTGTGTGTTTAAGAAATATTTTTATACTATTCGGTAAGTAGCCAGGTTCTGAGATCCTTAGTTTCCTCAGCTGCCCTGACCACATTGGCTGCTTCCTGGTACCCGCAGACCTCCCAGGCTCCAAATGGCATCTGGCCCTGCAGGTGGTTTGCAGACTGTGCCAGCACATGCGGGATGGTAGTTGTGACTGCCCAGTGTCTCTGCTGGAAAATGTTAGATTATTAATGTTATTCCTGCTTCTAATCAAAAGAGGGTACCTCCTTTAGTGTCCTGCAGGTTCCCATAACTTCTGGAATGCCTTCAATTCCTTAAATGCCCTCTAGTACAGGACCGGAGACCCTGTTAGGCAGCAAAGGTGCACAGCAGAGTGCAGGCTCGGGGGTCAGCTCGAGCTGCATTTAAATGCTACTTATTAGTGGGTGGGCTTCTGTGGTTGTCCTTTTCACATCTTGCTATCAGGGTGTTTCTCTCAACCTCAGTGGCCTCATCTGGGAATTAGAGGGTAGTAATTTGAATACAAGGAACGGGAATCAAAGTGACCAATTTATGTTTGAAAAGGAATTATTTGAAAGGACGCAAAGCAAATCTTTACTGTAGTTCACTGAATCCAAGGAAGAATGAGTGACTATTGGGAAAAGAAAGATCTGGAGCAGAGCTGGATATTTCTGAACAGGTATCTGGGCTCCAACTGTTTTCCCTCTCCCTGGTATGTTATTCTGATTTCTGGGAGGGAGAATCTGGTTGGCTAGTCTGGGTCTCATGCCTGTTTCTGTGTCAAAGGCAGCAAGCTCCTTTTGATCAGAAGCCTCAGAAGAGCCTCATGAACAGGGAAGGGCAATTTCCCAAAGAAAAGAAAAAAAACAACAATCAAACAAGAGGTGTCCACTAGACTTGATTCTTAGGAGTATCACGGTGTTTAAAATATATAGCTTAGATTAATGTGCAAAGCAAACTATCAATAAATAGATGAAAGGTGTGAAATAAATGATGATGATACCATAAATAGGTAAACATAGCATCAGTACTATTACTTGTAGTAGCAGCAACAGCAAGAACGGTTCTATATGAGACCATGGTCTTTAACTTTAGATAGGCTGGGTGCAAGGTCAATGGCAAATCTCAGGTTCACTTTCTTCACCAGAGAAAGAGGGGTATGATCATTTCCTGGGGTTTCTAATTTAATGACGTAATGCACATGAAGTCCTCAATTTGTTGTGTGCATATGGCTGTATGCATACATCTATCGATGGGGTGTTTCTCTGCATCTAGAAGAGTTCAGGAATCTGGAGAAGGGCTGCAAGTACATTATATAAACTAGACATGAATTATAAATTTGGAATACATGGGGGAGCCAGCGAAGGCTTAGCTTTAGTGACTAAATTCTCCCTGAATCTCTGTACCCAGGGCTTTTTATTCACACATTTTGGCCTATAGCAAAGCAGATATACATATCAAAGGTAAAGTTTGGTAAACAGTAAGATTATTAGGTTGGGGGAACTGCCTTCGGCTGTTCAGCTGTTTGGCCAACAGCAGGAAATAACAATAGATTTTCAGGTTTGGGGAAATGTCCTCAGCTGTCTGGCAGTGGGCAATAATATGTGTCTTCAGCCCGGCTGAAGCCTCAAGGTTCACCAACCTTTGGATGAACTTTTTGCATTTATGACCTGCTGGAATTAGCCCCCAGCAATCTATATCTATATTTATATATCTATATTTATATACTAGTAACTTTAAAAAATCATAAAATCCATTATTAAATTAGTTTGCAGTTGTCTCTATCTTTAGTCTTTTCTCCCCCACTCCATTTATAAATATACTGTAACATCCACATGCACAGAGAGCTGTCAATTCATTCCACACCAAAAATCTGCTGGCAGTCTTTAGGCAAGTATATTACTATGTTTCCTTCATCATTTTTAAGGGTAACATTGTTGTTATTATTATTAATTTACAGCCCCTTGATGATTATCCAAAGTGGATATTTACAGCTGTACTTTACAAATGAAATCTCGATGGAGAGAAAGGAACCAGCTCATGAAATAGACCACTGGGTTGGGTGGCTCATGTCTCTTGGGTGTGCTGTTTTCTGGGGAAGAAAAGCACTTATTGATGTCAATGAGAACACATTTTTTACATTCCCAGTGATTTCCTTTGTAATTATGTCTTTGTCTTCCTCACTGTGGCTCATGTTGGAAAAGCAGCTGGTGCTTCATACAATAGTGAGGTGCTCTCTCTGCTCAGATATGTTTGCCCCTTGAAGGTCATTAAATTAACAGTGGTTTCACTTCAGAAGACACCACCCCATCAACCCAGCTTCTCATTGTATGTTCCCATTGGTGATGTTTCCAGAATAAAATAGGGAATATTTTCCTTTAACATTAGATCATCTTTTTTTAAAAAAATATATTTTATTGATTTTTTACAGAGAGGAAGGGAGAGAGATAGAGAGTTAGAAACATCGATGAGAGAGAAACATCGATCAGCTGCCTCCTGCACATCTCCTACTGGGGATGTGCCCGCAACCCAGGTGCATGCCCCTGACCGGAATCGAACCTGGGACCTTTCAGTCTGCAGGCCGACGCTCTATCCACTGAGCCAAACCAGTTCCGGCAACATTAGATCATCTTGAAGTAAATCTGTGATCAAACTTACCTATCAGAATTGTGACAGCTTTTTGCTAACAACTACTTTCCCTTTAATACAGATTTGAAAATACAGGTGATTGTTTACCCCTCCTGGCAAACACAGAAGTATTTAAAAGGGTCCAACTTGATAGGTTAAATAGAGTTTGGTGCATAGATATAGAACTATGCAGCCATTATTAAAAGACTATTTAATAACATTGGGAAATATTTTCAATATATAGCTAGGTGCAAAAAATGGAATTCAAACAGTGTATGCAATATACTATCAAATAACATAATCATTAAGATGTTCAAAATTCTCTATTGATATGGCTCTTTATATTCTACAAGAAGCCTGTGCTTCTTTACAAACATATGGAAAATCAACTGCTCCCGTGTTCCTAGAGCGTTCCCCTGGCCTTTTTATCCAGCCTGTGGACCCCGATAAGGAGTGTCACGGGTCCTACCCATTCCTGAAAGTCTAGAATGGCCCTCGTCCCCTTTTATCAAATACACTCCACTGCATGTGATACCCTAGCACATCACTGACATCCCCAAACCCAGTGGTTCTCAACCTTCTGGCCCTTTAAATACAGTTCCTCAGGTTGTGACCCAACCATAAAATTATTTTCTTTGCTACTTCATAACTGTAATGTTGCTGCTGTTATGAATCGTAATGTAAATATCTGATAGGCAGGATGGTCTTAGGCGACCCCTGTGAAGGGGTCATTTGGCCGCCAAAGGGGTCGCGACCCACAGGTTGCGAACCGCTGCAACCAGATCTCAGCGATAAGGCTCATTTGAATGGTTAAAGCTTGCTACTTCCATAACGAACTCATACTTAGCAATTGTAGCAGCCTCCCCAATTTTTCACCTTGTTTTATTATGTGCCAAGCTGATAAGCGCTCGCTCTCTCTCTCTCTCTCTCTCTCTCTATATATATCTATCTCTCTCTCTCTGGCTCTGTGGAAGATCTAGTGTCTGATCCCACACGATGTCCTTGATGTTAGCCCAGTGCACATCATACTGTCGCCAAGAGCAAAAACAAACAGACAAAAACTGTACAGTGCTGAAAACGGGCATCAACCAGGTACTCTGGCTGCAGCATCTGCAGAGATGACTACCAGCACCTGCTTTCCTTCAAGGAGAGATAGATCATGTGATAACAAGAATGCAAATAACTATATATAGGACAGAAGATGTATGTCAAGTTGTCATACTTATAAACAGAGGCGAGGGAGGTTTAAAGAAGGTAGAAATCACAGGGTTAAGTGGGTTTCTGGCGGTGATTGATACGGGATTTACCACTCGAGGTGGGACCTGAGGGAGGCCAGATTTGGTCAGTGGATAGGAGGGCACTTCAAGCAAATGAAAAGTAAGAGTGATTGGAAAGAACGCATAATTTCTCAAAATAGAAATACCTTTGGGAGTCCGGGGAAATTGGCTGCGACTGTCTCATGAGGAGCAGTGTGCATGGTGCAGGATATTTAGGTCATAGTCCCATTGCAGAGCACACTTACTGCCTGAGAGGTTGTTCTCAATTTAATAGAAACTAGGAAACCACAAGTGACTTGATATTATTCAACATGTGGCGGTTTGGTGTATGTAGAAGAACGTGGGGATGAGGGGACCAATTAGGTAGATATTGCAATATTTCATTCAAGACAGAAGGAGAGACTTCGAGTAGTGACGCTGGAGAGAGGAAGGAGAGGAAGACTGAGTGGGAATCCATGGGCTGAATTCTAGGCATTTGGCAAGATAAATAAGGTTCTTCACAACCTGTTTTTAAATGTACATGCTCTGCAGTAGCCTATTTCATGATCCTTCAAATAATTCTGGATAATTCACTATTACAAATGCCGCTTATCCTCAGAATGTTCTACTCTTCCAGCTCCAATGTCCTCCCTCGTATTTGCTGACCCCCACCCCCCCCACACACACAGTTTCTCCATTCTAAAGTTCCCCACAATATTCATTAATCTCTACTATTTGACTCTGCATGCTAATTGAAGTGAATGCACATGTCTCCCCACCACTGGACAATGAGTTCTCACTCCCAACTTAACAATACCTACAAGCTTGAAAGGCATCTCTTCTAGGTTTTCTGAGTCATTTCCCCACATAGTAGAGAGCCCAAATTCATTCTATTTAAACATATTTATAGAGCAGTGGCTGTGCTCAGGCCTGTGATGAATGCTGTGCAGTATTTAGAAAAAAATAAAATATATAACCCATATAGTGAGGCATCAAGATTAATACTTGTAAAATGATGAGAGGATGAAAGAGGACCTTATATAATTAGGGGTTTAATTGTGTGTTGGAGATTTATAGGAGATTTAAGGGGAGAGAGATTGATGAATGCTGAAGAAGTCAAGGGTGACTTTAGGGAAGAGATGGAAAGAAACAAAGCAGAAATGCAGCCATTGGAAACGGGTTTCTAACAAAATCCCCTTTGCTGACTCTTTGCCTTGTCACTTGCACCTATGGGACCTGGCCTGGACAGGCGGAGACATGGACGTACAATGGACCAGGATTAGGGTATCTGGTAGGGTATAAGGGTGGACTTTTCAAAGTCAATAACATAGTGCAGCAGTTTTTTAAATAAGACAGATTAGCCCAATACATCTACAGATATTTTTATCTGGAATTAAAATAGTGTTCAGCTGACTTATTACTATCCTTTTCATCAGAATCTATAAAATAGTAAACCAGGAAGATATTAATTTCTTTAGAATCATTACTAAAATGTCCTTGTATCTAAAACCTCTTTCTTCTAAAGAGGTGAACCTGAGATATTCAAATAAGACAAGTGTATATAGCTATGGATATAAATAATAACACTTTTATTTGGAAATACTTGGTTTTATATTATTTCTTTGCAATTTATCATTTGAAATTATCATTTGAAATCAAAGGCAGTCCATTGTTTATAGATTATAAAAAGCCAAATTAAACCAGGTATCTGCAGAATTGAGCTGTGTTTCTTTTTGGCATTAAAGGTGCATGCTATTAACATGATGTATTGAATGAGAGGTTGCCACCAACAAAAACTGATTGCAGTACTCTTATTTTTTTCCCATTACCACATTTTGCTTCAATGAAAAACATGTAATGCTTATACTGAGTTCTGAAATCTATGTACCTGAGACTTAATAATTATGTGGGATCGAGGGTGGGGCTGAACAACCGAAATGTAGAGGTTGAAGGTAAACTTACTGACATATTGAGGTGTATTGATTTTTTTATCTTAGTGTATTTTATGGACACCACCAAAGTGACATCATACACACAGACACACACTTTCTCTTTTATATAATGCAATATATATATATATATGTATATATATATATATATATATTTGCGTAATGATATTTTAACAGGAACAAATGGTTTTCCTGTAACCTGTAAGTCAATCTGAACTACTTTCTCTCAGATGGTGATCTATGTATATGATCAAAGAAATATTTGGATTGTCAAGGTTAGTATAACAAAAGCAATCAAGAATAGTAAAGATTCACATGTCCTATGTATGAGCTTTGCTTCCTCTACCTCTACTGCCTTTTGTCCACAAGGTGGCACTCTCTAGATATGTCTAAATTCAAGTTTTCTTAATGAAGATGTATCAAAATAGAAATCCTCCCCCCCCCAACCCCCTCGAAAGCCTTCATTGTTAAGGCCTTCCCCCAAAGCCAAGTGAATTCCCTAATGCAATGTAGAAAAATAGTGTGGTTAAGTGTGTCACGTAAGTCACTGACAGGGTGGCATTGTTTATATTGTAACTTTGTGAAGCTTAATTCTGGATCAATCCATTTAGGTCTGATTTTGTTCCCAGGTATGAACGCAAGAGCAGATGGTCCCCACCGAATCTGATTGGTCCTGAAGTTCATATATTCAGGACAGATTCGCAGGATGGTCACAGGCACATCTCAGAGAATGGCATTTGTGAAAAGAGAAGGTGACCACACATCCCAAATTATCCGGGACAAAAAATAAATTTGTCTATTCTGATAACCCCATATAGATATTTATATATTTAGAGTTCACAGTCTAAGTTTTGGATTTGAGAGCAGCTTCTTTGAAAGACAGTCTTGGTTTTTTTTTCCAACCAAAGATGCATGGCCTCTGCCAATAACATGAAAACACACGCTCAGTCTCTTTCTCTTTTTAAGTTCAGTATTTGCCCTGGGAGATGCCCTACTCATGGGCCAGAGTGTGATTCAAAGACATGGCTCTTAAGAGCAAATCCTCACTATCAGATTTCATTGCCTCTTTTATAGTTGTCTCTGGAAAGAGATCTGCCCCCTAACCCTTAGATCAAGATGTTTCCTTTGAAATTAAACTCTCAAAAAGCAGAAAGAGCATCCACCAAAAATAGTCCCCTAACTCTGTGTTCTGGTTCCTCCAGTCAGAATTATATAGTCTCTTCTCTTACCACAAAATTACTTTGAAAGAAGCAGATTTTTAGTAGAGAACACTATAGATTTTCCGCATCCAGCAGCGACAAGGGGGACACTGTTTGGATAGTGCCTACCAATAAGGATGTTCAAGATCCTCCAACCCCTCCCCTACTCCCTAGGTGTGCAAAAGGAAGCAGACCAGTGCTTTGCGGAAAGTAGCACTGTAATTGGTTATCACTGTGACAGGTTAGTGGAATCTCACAGGCAAAGCAATGTAGCAGGCTAGTCATAATCAACCTCTGTAATCTTTACCCTTTTCTTAGGTACAGATAGATCAGCAACAAATCCTGCATTCTATTCATGTGGGTGATGTGGCCTGCTTGTGTCTCAAAACATTTTCTTGGCACATGGAGCAGCTGATTAAAATGTCTATAAGGAGAAGCTCCTGTCTGAAATGAACCAAACTTAAGGGAGAAGGAGCCTGTAGGAATTCTCAAAATACACAAGAGTCTGGAATAGGTCATGATTACAAGGGACAAGCAGGAAACACACACACACACACACACACACACACACACACACACACAACTGCTTATAAAAAAAAAATGAACCAGACAGAAAGGAATCCTGTGAAATTTTCATACAATCAGTGTCCTCCCTGGCATTATTGTGGGAATGACAACTGGGAGGAAGTAGGGGCTGGCAAAATAGAGTAGATGTAATAAAAAAGGGAAGAGTTTTGCTCTGGAAAGCATCTTTGATGCATATGGAATGTTGAAATGCCTCAATAATCTAGGTAAAAGTACACCTGCTATTTGCAGGCAGTAATGTAAGAGGAGAGTAAACAGAAGGACTTGATTTGATTTCAAATGAGGAGGGAATTTGATAAAACAGATTCTAATGGAGAGGTCAGATTGGAGAACAGGGGTTAACAGAGTAGAAACAAATCAGCATAAAGATTTGGCGATGAGTGTAGAGATGAGTGGAATAATCAGCCAGACGCTAAATATATTGGACACTGGGCTCCTGCTGTGGGTAAAGAGTATGTGCTATGAACCCCAGGAGGAAGAGCAGCAGACATGGTCCTTTTTACCAAGAATCTTATTATTCTATTGGGGAGAAAAGATGTAAGCTATAAAAATGTTAGGTTTGAATACAAATATTAATAAGAAAAGACAACATAACCAAAATGTCACACATAATTCAAGAAGAATTACAGAGATAAATCACACGATGGTATCTGAAGATCTTCACCAACATTAAAGGGGAAAATTAGATAGTTCAAATCCATTTCTAGCCAAATGTTTATCCTATATAACTATTTGAATTCTGATAATGAGAATTGATTTAACACAGTCTAAAATAAAATAGTATATACATAGGATGACTTTGTTTTAATACCAGTGACTTTTCCAAAATTAAGGCTTCAAGTCATTGGTATCAGGGATTTAAAAGCATAACAGCTATATTTGATAGCTCAGAAGAATAAGCTTTATAAGTCCTTTACTTCAAACATGTATTTGATTTTTTTAAAAAAAGAGAGAAGGCTGCTAAAATATAAAATCAGTCCCTACATTTAATTGAATTTAGTTTGAGTACCAGTATTTTAAAATTAACTTTTGCTCCCAGGGAAAATCTCTCATTAGATTATTATTTTTTAAATCTTGTAACTTGTCATTAATTATGTATAATCATTTGTGACATTTAAACATTTAAAGACTATAATTCATGTGATATAGGCTGAAGAAATTTTGTTTTCAGAGAAACAATTTTTCAAAACCCATACTTTAAGGAATTTGTAAATTGCTCAATGAATAATAGTTGTTGTTATTATTATTCTCATTCCCATTATTATTACTCCTTTATGTGAGTACCTATATCAGGCACTATATAGACACATAACCTGGACATGACAAATTTGCAGTGACAATAAATAGCTCAAAAGATAGAAAAACTCGAATTCAGAGAGGCACAGTGACTTGTCATCCAGCTAGAAAATGGCTAGGTGACGTCCCCCCCAAAAATTTGCCTGATTCCCAAATCACCCTTCTTCCCACCAGGTTATACTTCCTCTCTGGAGAGAATCATGTGAGGAAGTTGTCACGTTCCAGATATGTGTGCGTGCACATGAAGGCTTATGTAAAATGTTTTATTTCTTAAATGTGTGTCGAATCAGCTTTAATATTTGGCAAAAAAAACAACAACAACAAGATGCAATTTAGAACTGGGATATTTATTTTTCTTTTCTGACCTCAACCTTTACTATCTGCATCCTACTTAAAAAAAAAAAATAGCCAAAACAACAACAGTAACTAAAAATAACACTTGTTTTGTGGAATGCAATTCGTTGCTATGAACTCTTGGACATCTTTTCCCCCCTTTGTTTTTGATTACTGATATTTTAGTGGCCACATAGTGTCTGACCCAAAGCAGTTCTTCACTCAATATCCTTGAGAGACTGAAGGCTATGAATCTGTATTTATATCTGATGGTTTATACATAACACTAGTTTACCCTCAGATCCCAGAAACCCCAAGGCACATTGAAACCTTATTTTAAGAAGCATTAATTAAAGTATTAATATTTTAAAGCATTCTGTTATGGACAGCACTTTAAAACTCACTGATACTGAAATTTTTAATATCGTGTTAGACAGTTATATAATCCAAGATTCATTAGAGCCCTTGGAGATAATATGGCCCAACTCTTTTATCAAAGAATAAAATAAAACCTTTGAGAAGTTAGGACATCCTTATTTTAAAGTTTACTAATATTTGAAACTTACCAAGAAATTCAGAGGATTTATCGTAACATTTATTTCAAGAATAAGAATGCCTTTATGTTGGTGCCTGTTCCTTCCCTACTAGTGAAAGTTCAGTAGTAATCAATTTTCAGTACTGTTCTGTCACAACTACTGCTTATTATTTCTTGAACTTGGTAGATTCCTGGTCAGGGGCGCGCACTTGAGCTGCAGATTCATTACTGAGTCCAGGTCAGGACCCATGCAGAAGGCAGCCAATTGACGTCTCTCTCTCATCGATGTTTATCTCTCTCCCTCCACTTCGTTCCACCCTCTCAAAATATCAAAAGTGGGAATATCAAAGGATGAGGGTTAAAAAAAAGTCCCAAGGCTTCTTCTGATTCCCCTTGGTGTCAGTGAGAGTTTTAAAAGTTTTTGACTCTGTGAGCCATGAGACCTGCCAGATATGCATGGGTAGAGAAGCGAGAGAAATTCATATATACGTACGGCAATGCATGTGTTCCTTTGGGCAAGATATGATGGCCACTGAAACAGCTGTTATCTCCCAGCAGCTGCACATAGGTTAAAGTGAATAGGATTTGTTAGCATAGAATAAAGCAGCTTTGTTAGCAATAGGACCATACCACACACGGACCATTCTTCTATCGATGGGACTGTTCAATTTTGCTCCTCACCGGAGGAAAGAAAGAAATTGATTCCACAGGAAATACTGCAGTCTAACCTAAATACAAGATGCACCCTGTTCTCAGCATCGAAAGCCCTAAAGTAATTTTGGAAGGAACTTTGACCTTTGGCCATCCACCATAATTGGTTTGAGAATATACCATTTTGAAACCTGAGTTCCAGCACTAAATAAGTTAATAAATAAGTTTTTAAACAAATAGGTGATGGTGCTTAGACCAAGGAGATCCCAAATGGAGTAGGAAATGTCTTGCACTGATGGCCCTTTCAGATATAAGCAGCGTAGGTCAGAGCCTAGATAGAATTTTTAGAATAAATGTCATTGCAGGAAAAGCAGTGAAGTTGGCCAAGAGAAACATTTTTCTATTTTCCTTAATAAAAGAACATATGGTCCCCATGCCAAGGCATTAATAGGAGAAGAAAATGCACAAATCCAGGAAAAAGAAATAGGTCAGCATTAATTCTAGCCTTGCTTTATAGCGATAAATGTGTTCTTTAAAGTGACTAATTGAATACATAACAAGAAACGATATTCCTGGAAAATAACAAGCAATTGAGAACATATCACTACCTTGCAGAAATCCTACTCCTAGTAACTCATACTGAAACATGGACACAAACAGAGGATTAACAAACCACCACAATAGCTTGAGGTTTTGTAAAATGGCCGAGAAAACAGTCTTTACTCTGCAAACTTTGGGTACATAACTACCCCTTTGATCCCACCTGATTTTGTAGAAAATCACACGTGATGGCTCTGTAACAAGTCATGAATATCTCAGGGGGGTATGGCCATCAATTAAGTACACCAAATGGGTAATAGCTTGAATTGGCTGCTGGCAATGTCTTCACTTGACGGTACAAATACGAACATGCTCAAAGCACCACTGGGTTTCTCGCGTTGCATGTTGTCTCCTGATACCCCAAATGTGACTTAGCAGCATGACCACATCTGGGTCAGTGAGAAGGGAGAACATTGCAGGGAGAGGCCCCAAGTGCCACAACATAACAGACATGTAATGTGAAAGGTTGAGATAAAGAACACGTACAAAGGATCTATCGGTTTATTCTCCACTAGAGGCCCAATGCACGAAATTTATGCAAGGGGTTCGGCCCTCACAGCCCCGGCTTCGTCTGGAAGGTCGTTCGGCTGTCCAGTCTAATTAGCATATTACACTTTTATTAGAGAATGCACCAGAGGCACCTTCAGAAACATGTGGAGAAGTGACAAGGCATTTGATGACAGCACAATGCAATGAAAAACTTCCCACCAATGAGAACAATCCAAGAGTGGAAGATGTGATCAGGTCCTTGTTAATTCATGTGGTCATTTCAAAACCCTATCCCCCAGGATGTTATTGAGGATAAATTTCAGAGTTGAACTAAATAACTAGATAAGGATTTAACAGCACAGGGCCCTGGGAGAAGGGTGTAATTTTATTTCCCAGCTTTTGTGCATATTTTTATTTTCTTTGAAATTTTGGAAGTGAGGAAGAATTTTCCGGAGCCTCTGGGACACACTTGATATGGGAGACCTGAAAGCAAAAAAAAAAAATTTCTCTGAGATTATCAGAATTTCTGAACTGACAGGTTTATTGGCTTTGATTAATTTGAAAGTAGATTTGCTCTAATGTGAGAAGTGTATGTGTTTATTAGCAGTAAGATCGAGGGAGGAGCAAAGGGTCTAAGATGTCAAGGAGAGAAAGGTAACAACTTAGTTGACATTATAGAAATGTTGTGGGATTAAATGAGAATGCACATAGTAAAGGTATGGCTTAAAAACACTGGTTTTCATCTTTTCATGAAAAAGAAGATACTCTCTTATAAAGTAGGTGATGGGAGAGTACAAATTCTCAAGTCTTCTAACTTGATAGTAATAAGCTGGAGGACCAAAACTCATCCATCTTAATGTTATAATCCCCTCCTTTATGTTCAGGATCTCATAGTGTCTATGAGTATCTGGTTGGTTTTGCCCTATATTAGTAATTAAATTGTAGCTGAGTTTAAAAGAACCTTGGCATGTTCTGTCCTAAGTACAGAAGATGAACCAGGTTCTGCTTATGTCCCAGCCAGGTACTAGTAGCTAAGGCTCCCAGGAATAAAGGCTAGACTTCTTTCTTCCCTTTTCTTTCCTTTTCTTTCTTTTTCTTTCCTTTTCTTTCCTTCTCCTTCCTTTTCCTTTTCTTTCCTCCCTCCCTCCCTCCCTCCCCCCTTCCTTCCTCCCTTCTTTTCACCCCCTTCCTTCCTTCCTTCCTTCCTTCCTTCCTTCCTTCCTTCCTTCCTTCCTTCTTCCCCTCTTCCCCTCCCCTCCCCTTCTTCTCTTTCTTTCCTTTAACTTTATTGTTAATTACCATTGACATTCAATATGATATTAGCTTTAGGTGAAGGCTAGGTTCCTTTAAATGAAAGTACAGTGAGTTTATTAACTCATGGTAAAAGACCTTTTCAGACAAAATCTTACAGTCTCTGTTACCTCATGGGAATAAGATGGTAGACATCTGGCTATGATGCTCTGGTTCTGCTGGGCATTAAGGTATAGGCCCGCTGGGTATGAAACGGTTTAAAAATGTAGTGCATTTGGGACTCCCTGGAAGAGAACAAGAACTTCTCAAACACAAGGTACAGAGGAGTTTTACCCTTAGAAGACTTGTGCCCAAAGGGGACCTTGCTTGGGGAAGCTATCTCAAGATCTGGGCCTGTAATGAAATGGCAGATTTTGGGTTCTTATTGTGCCAGCTACCTTTGGTGCTGGTGAGAGTCAGAGTGCTCCTTTAGGCGGAAACATACATGCCTCAGTATCTTGCTTAATCACTGGGCTTAAAGTGTTAGAGGTCCTAACATGACTCAGCCATTACACAGTTACTTAGGTGCAAACCAGCCTTGGGATTGCTGTGACCATGTTGGATTTGGCACCAAGCCCGGCATAAGCCAAGAAGCACTCCTTATCCAGCCTGTACTTGTTAATCCCCAAACAAAGGTATTTTCCCATTCACCATTTTCATTTTTGTTTGTTTTGTTTTAGTTTTCTCTGGATAATCGGGGCTATACTTTGCAACAACCAAGGAAGATAACTGTGAATTCAAGGTTATCTTTCAGTCTTAACCTGTACTGTAAATTGATTGGCTCTGATCACTTAAGAGAAAAGGAATCAACTTAAACTCATGACAGGCCTTTCTTGTAGGGTACAATGTTGCAAAAGCCTTTAGTATTGTAAATATCGGATAAGACAAATATCCCCTCAATCTTTCTTTAAAATAAAACAAAAAAATCTTCAAATGTTCATTTCTTTCTTTCTTTCTTTCTTTCTTTCATTTTTGTAAACGAAAAAATAAATTAATTTTTGATCAATGCATACATGATTTGGGGAAAAATCAAAATAGAAATATTTATTTTTCCCATGATATACAGTATATTTTTCCCTTTTTGAGCTTGTTTACTGTTTACTGGTGAGATTTATTGATTTTGGCTCTACACTTTTTTTAAGTGCTAGACGAAAACCATTATCAATTCATAAAGCTAATAGTAACTTTATATGTATTTTATCTTCTCACTGTTTGTGATCTCCTAATAGTATGAGTCTTAAAGTTAGTTATTTAACTATAAAAAGTTAATAGTTATAAAGAGTTTACTTGCATTTCTGGAGTCAATCACATTGTTTTGAAGTAATGCCTATGTCTTTGTTTCCATATTTTGCACTTTGTTATTTTCATGTTCTATTCCTGATCTTAGGGGAAAGCATTCAGGCTTTCATCATTAAATATGATGTTCACTACAGGTTTTCATAGATGTGCTTTATGAGATTGAAAACATTCCCTTCTATTTCTATCTTGCTGAATGTTTTTAAATCATAAAATGGTGTTAGATTTTTTCAAATACCTTTTATGCATCTATTGAGATGATCATTTGTTCTTTGCCCTTTATTCTATTAACATGATGTTTTGCATTAATTGATTTTTTGCATAGTAAATCAACCAAACTATCCTGGGATAAATCACACTTGATTATGCTGTAAATTCGATTTCACATATTGCTGGGTTTGGTTTGTTAATACTTTCTTGAGCATTTTTGTGTTTATATTCATCAGAGGTATTGGTCTGTAATTTGTTCTTTTTTTTTTTTTTTTTTTTTTTTTTTTTCCCGCTCTGTGATGTTAATGTCTGGGTTTGGATCAAGATAATACTGGCCTCATAATGCATGTTGGCAACTATGCTCTTTTATTTTTTTCAATTTTATTTTATTTTATTGTAGTAATGTTTGGTAAAAATTACAAATAAGACCATCTGTTCTTAGGATTTTCTTCATAAAAGTTTTTAAATCTTGAATTAAATCTCTTTATATGTTAAAAACCTACTTATATTGTCTATGTCTTCTTGAGTCAGTAGTTTGTATTTTTAGGAATTTGCCCGTTTAATCCAATTTATTTAATTGATTGGTACAAAGTTGTTATGTTCTTTCTTATTAATTCTTTTTGGTTACAATGTCCCTTATTCATTCCTGATTTTTAGAAATTTGAATATTTTATCATTTTTTTCTTGGACAATTAAAAAATGATAAATGTGTGATAAAAAATACAAATGTTTGTTTTCTTGATTCTATTTAACATTTCACTTATTGACTCACTTTAAATATTTATTTCCTTATGCTTTGAGTTTAGTTTTCTCTTTTTTTTTTCAGTTTCTTAATGTAGTAGATTTAATACTATCGTAGTTAAAGAATATACTTTATATGATTTAATGTGTTTTAATTTTTTGAGACCTGTGGTGTGATCCAGCATATGGTTTATCTTGGAAAATGAAAATAATTTGTATTCTTTTTCTGTTGGGTGAAGTGTTGTGTGGATATCTGCCAGATCTAGTTGATTTCTTAGTTCTATTCCTCTATATCTTTATTCTTCTATTTAGTGGTATTATTGAAACGGATGCATTGAAGTGTCTAACTATGTTGTTGAATTGCCTGTTTCTTCCTTCAATTCTGTCATATTTTGCTTTATGACTTTTTTGAGCTCTATTTTTTGGTGCATATTCCTTTATAATTGTTATATATTCAGGCTTGATGAATGATTTTACCATTTTTAAATAGCTTTCTAATGATGTATTTATTTTAGAGCTCTTTTCAGATTGCCCCACGATTAAGTTCTCTGATACTCATTCTTTTGTGTTGTGCTCACAGACTGTTCATTAGCGAGGATCATCTCCTCATGTATTTGGTAATTTTTGATGTGATATTATCCTTGGCAAGAATTGTTTGCTCGTGAGGCTTTCGTTCACGCTGGGTTAGAGTAGTTTCTGAGGAATTGGTGGAACATGGAGTTTTATTTTTGCCAGGAACTTGAAAAGCTTGATAAGCTGGGACCCACTTCAACAATTTTCTCCCTTCCTTGCACATTTGCTACAGCAGTCATGGTTGAAGTGGGAAATGACCAATTTCAAACTTTTCGTATTTTCTGAAGGCCAAACAGGAGGTAAATTCACTATTATTTTTGAGGAGCAATAGAGCCGACAAGCAATTGGACTGACAAGTGAGTGCTCTGATACCATTTGATGGACAGTTTCCCAGGCCCACAGAAATGATTTCAATGTGCAAACAGTCCTGGTGGTCTCATTTGCTGGTGTCTTCTAACGCATCGTGCCTGGAGTAGAGTGAATGTCAATAAGCAATTGTTGATTGGCTGCATGAAGCTGTTAATCTGACCTAAACCAAGGAATTGTTTGTGGTCTCTTTAAGGAAAGGCTAAAATTCTATATATTGATTCTCAATCAGAGCCCTAGCCTCTGAGTTGCCTTTCCTAAGGGACACTGGAGATTAACTTTAAATCTTCAGTGAATGTTCAGCGATGGCAAAGATAGCAGTGCTCTGTTAGACCATGACTATTTGTGAAACCCACCATAGCACAAACTCTATCTTTGCTGAGTTTTACGATCTTTATAAGAAAACAAGTGCCCTTTACATTAAAAAGAATACATATCCCTGCATTTAACTGTTAAGTACTTAGATTATTATATTTACAAACCCATAAAGGGGAAAGGTGAGCTCACATACAGAGGTTGGTTACTTTGCTAATGACCTGAGCAGAAGATAGGAAGACTAGAACCACTAAGATCCACTGTGGGCCACAAACATACCCAATGTTCCTGCCTGTAGAGATCTTGGAACTGGGTAGGAGCAGGCCATTGATGGAAGGAACAATCAGCCTTCTTTTAATGTTCTCTCCTTATTTGGCCATAAGGCCACATCTGGGCTTTGATTAGTAATTTTCCAAAGAATCGTAAAGATTTTAATGAATATCGCTAATATGTAATTATTTGTGTGGTTTCAATAAGCTGTTCAATGGAAAGTGATGTGAGGCTGGATCAGATTTTTCAGCTGTTAAGTTAAAATCATAGTTTCTAAACCCGTGTTATTTTTTAATTCAAAGACCTTCTCCTTCCTAATCTATTTGTTTATCAAGAGTTATCCCTGTCCTTGCTGGGTGGCTCAGTTCATCAGAACATTGTCTTTACACCTAAAAGGTTGTGGGTTTGATCCCTGGTCAGAGAACGTGTGGGAGGCAGACAATAGATATTTCTTTCTCATACTTTCTCTCTCTCTCTCTCTCTCTCTCTCTCGCTCTCGCTCTCTCTCCCTCTTTCTTCCTCCCTCCCTCCTCCTCCCTCTGTGCATGTGTGTGTGTGTGTGTCTCCCTTCTCCCTCTCCCTCTAAAATCAATAAGCATATCCTTGAGTGAGAATGATATAAAAATAGTCAGCCTTCAGGGTTATTTATTTATTTATTTATTTTTAGTTCCAGTGTGATTTAGGGCAGTGATGGCAAACCTATGACACGCATGTCAGAGGTGACATGCGAACTCATTTTTTTGGGTTGATTTTTCTTTGTTAAATGGCATTTAAATATATAAAATAAATATAAAAAATATAAATCTTTGTTTTACTATGGTTGCAAATATCAAAATATTTCTATATGTGACACGGCACCAGAGTTAAGTTAGGGTTTTTCAAATTGCTGACACGCCGAGCTCACAAGGTTCGCCATCACTGATTTAGGGGCTACTTCTAAGACTAATTCACTACACAAGGCGTACCTGTAACATTATATTTACTGTCACTTATTCTGGTAATTAACATGTTAGGTTCTCCTACTAAACTATATAATTCTTGAGAACAACTCCAAGTCTTATTTTCATATTCCTGGCAGCTGTCATGTACCTGGCACATGTCATACTCAAAACACATGTGTTAAATGAACACATGATACCCACTCTGATGTCACCTGAAGATTATCAGTAAGTGTCTCTGAGGATCCCAAGGCATGAAAACCCCCTTCCTTCTGAGATCATCCCTTCCCCATACTATGGAAAGCTCTTGCAAGGTTTCTGTCTATGCCCTGGATGGATTCAAATTAATACAGCTAGAATGTTGTTTTAGCGTAGCTAATCGAGTTAAATAACAAAGAAAAAGGTTCTCATCTTAATACACTCATACTATTTTTTAATGCTAAAATAATCTGTTAAAGATAGATATTGAAATGTAAACATTTAATTGACTAGCAGTTTTGTTTTTTTCTTCACATTTCCCTCCATGGGGTGGCAGAGAGAAAAGAAAATGCTACATTGGAATTTGTCTCATTAAATCAGTTAATGATGCAGAATCACCCCCTTCCCCGCAAGTGGGACCCAGGGCTAGTGAATCCCTTCTCTGCTGCCTCTGGGTGGCATGATTAAAAGACTCTAGGGCAGGGGTGGGCAAACTTTTTGACTTGAGGGCCACAATGGGTTCTTAAACTGGACCAGAGGGCCGGAACAAAAGCATGGATGGAGTGTTTATGTGAACTAATATAAATTCAAAGTAAACATCATTACATAAAAGGGTATGGTCTTTTTTTTCAATAGTTTTATTCATTTCAAACGCCCGCAGGCCGTAGTTTGCCCACGGCTGCTCTAGGGAGATGGGGGTGGGAGCAGGAACAGGGACACAAAGAAGAGGCAGAACCCAAGTATTTCAGTGAATCCAGACTTGAGTCAGGACCATCACTTCTCTGGCTGCCTTGTCTTTATGTACTGAGTAAGTGTCTTCATTTAGAAGATCAATTACAGCCTTCTTCTGAATGTTGAGCCTGAGCCCCTCTCCACCCATGATTCTCTCTACTCCTGCACCATCACCACCATCAGACATAGAGGAATCCTATAGAATCACTGGTCTTGGGATTCAGAAGCATAATCACAGGTAGATGAGCTACAGCATCTGCACATGGGGATTCTTCATGCCCACACCCTTCATGGAAAATGCAGGGTCCTCAAATACTTTGAGTTAGGCACTATTTTAGCTCCATTATACAGAGGGAGAAGTGAAGGTAAGGAGGATGAAATAATTCACAAACTTATGCAGATTTTAAGTGGTGTGAATGGTAAACACAGGCAGTCCCACTCCAGGAGCTCCTCTTATTATCTCTAGACTATAGAGCTTTTCACTTTTGCTAGGTAAGAACAAATAAACACAACTCAGTGAGAGGAGAGGGTCTGACAGTATCTACAGTCTCCATGTGAGCAGCAAGACCTCCTCCAAAGAAGACCCTCTGTCTTCCTGGCTCTCAGAGTCTTTGGCTCTCACCTAAGGGGAGTCCTGGGTGTGAGAGGGCAGGAGAAGCTCTGAACTCTAGGTCAGAAAATTAGAACAGTATCAACAGTAAGATCATCATTTCTGATATGCTGGCAAAACATATCTGCTAATATGATTGAACTAAAAAAGAATTCTGCAGAAGCCTAATTTTAAAACATCAATTTTTCAATGGTTCCTGGCATGCATAAAAGGAATCCTTTATTTGTGGTTTATGAGGATTTTCACATGCTTTCTTTATAATTTGATGTCCTTATTAAATTTAATTTTATTATACATTGATTTGTTATGTATTTGTTTATTCACTTATTTAACAAATATTATGGAATGCTTTCTATGTGTCAGGCAGGTTGGGTTAAAGTGATCATATAGGTAAACATGTAGCATTGTACCTGACATGATGAATGTATTTATTAAATGAAAACCATTATGTTGATTAGGTATCCACCAGTTCTCCATTTAGGAGTTATGTTCAAACTAGCCAGTAGTGTGATTTCATCAGATCTAGGGTAAAATTGAAATGGACTGTATATGAAAGGCTTTTTTAACTGTGGGGTCTGATGACACACTTAATAGGGCAGTAATTAGCTACAGGGACATGTGCAGGTTGGCCTGCGGCTGTTTCACTCTAATCCCTGCATCCATTGTCACATGACCTTCTTCCTTCTTTGTCTGTATATCTCTGCGTCTTCATATGACCTCCAATAAGGACTTAGGGTTACTCTAATTCAGTACAACATCATGTTAACTAAAATACCAAGACTCGCCGAAACCGGTTTGGCTCAGTGGATAGAGCGTCAACCTGCGGACTGAAAGGTCCCAAGGTCGATTCCGGTCAAGGGCATGTACCTGGGCTGCAGGCACATCCCCGGTGGGGGATGTGCAGGAGGCGGCTGATCGATGTTTCTCTCTCATCGATGTTTCTGACTATCTCTCTCCCTTCCTCTCTGTAAAAAATCAATAAAATATATTTAATAAAATAAAATAAAATACCAAGACTCTTTTCCCAAATATAATCACATTTACAGAAACTAGGGGTTAGGAATTTAACTTATCTTTTGAGGGAACATAATTTAACTGACAACGTTACTACATTACCATCCTATTTCCTTTTAAGCCATGGTTCTCTAAGAAGTTAATGTTTGGTTTCACTCTCTCTTGACAAAGTTATACTTTGTCTAGGATGCAAAAAAGAGGCCAAAGCATATTAAATAAATTACTGGGTAGGGCAAAAATCTTCCTTTGAGAAAATGTAAGCTTTGTTCATAAAAAGAGCTGGACAGCTGCACTATTGGAGAAATAAAGGAAATAAAGAAATTATATATAGTTTTGAGATGGTGAGATTATGTTCCCTAATGCAGTGTATAGTGCTAATCCTATATAATAAAAGCCCAATATGCTAGGTGTCCTGGTTGGCCATTCAACCAATCAAAGTGCAATATGTTAATGATATGCTAAGGCTGCTCAACCACTTGCTCTGATGTACATTGACCACCAGGGGCCAGACAGTTGACTTGCTGAGCAGTTGCTATGACTTGCACTGACCATCAGAGGGCAGACACTCCCATGGGTAGGTTAGCTTGCTGCTGGGGACAGGACAGAGCAAGACGGGCTAGACATGCCTTGGAGCCTTCCCACGTTCCCTTCCAGGCTAGCCAACCTCCTGCATCCCTCCCCAGCCTTTATAGTGCACAGGTGGGGTCCCTCAGCCTAGCCTGAACCCTCTTGCAATTTGGGACCCCTCAGGGTATGTCAGAGAGCCAGTTTTGGCCTGATCCCACCAGTCAGGCTGAGGGACTCCATTGGTGCATGAATTTGTGCACCGGGCCTCTAGTATTTAATAATTGTTAAATGAACTGTACTATCCTGTCTACAGAAAGATCAGCATGATTTGAGAAGCTCTGAGAGTTATTATGCCACCTCATTATTTCATTCATACTTTTTCATTTATTAATAATCTGCCTTGTTCCAACAGAGATTTAATATGATATAAAAATCCAGGCAGGAAGAATAATAAATGTAAACTAAGGGAGACAATGAGGGGATTTCAACAATTACATTTTGGGTATGGGCTCCTCCAAAAGAAACATTGCTCTCTTCAGTGAATAAATGTGGTATCTTATAAATTAGTTGAAATCTGTATATCTTAAAAATATATTGGACTGATATAACTGGAAAATGATGTAGCTACATGAATTCAGGTGAAAGAAGTGCTTTAAAGAGAAGTGATGTATTTTTAAAGGATTTAGTGATTTACATTTGCCTAGGCCCTTAATGAGGGGGCTGATTTTCAAAAAGTGAGGGCAACCTAAGGTAACAGGGTGGTCACCTACCTGGTCTGTACAATGGCCATCCACCTGCTGAATCCTACTCTTGCTCCTGTGATCCACAAGTCAAGATCTCAGCTTCTTCGTTGACCAAGAAGCAGAAAGACCAATAGTCTTTTCTCTTCAATGTCAACGTTTGACAAACCTGTTCTAGAGTAGTGAAATTCTGTTGATTCAGGATTTTTCTCTCTATTACCTACTTGGTTCAGGAAAAAAATAGGAGAGAGCATTAAAGTTTTTATTTTTCCCCCAGGTGATTTTTGAAAAAAAAATTGTTTAAATCTTCTTTATTTAAGCCTTTTGCAAAATGGTGCCTGGAGGACATTACCCTGGTCATTGTGCCAGGGCCAGGATTGTCCCAGGCAAACCAGGGCACATAGACATACCATGTGTAAGAGTCACTGATTTATGTTTATAGCACCACAACAAAGTATAATGGGTGGTGTGGTGGACCTGAGAAGTTTATTTCTCTGTTGGCCTGACTTAAGGAAAGGTAGATTTTTTAAAAAATGATGTCTAAGCACTGGCAATATATCTTTCAGGCAGTCCTCCATCCATATGTTCTCTCTATTGAGGTTCCAGAAGTTTGAGATTATATTTCTTGAAAACTACTTGGATTGAGGCTATTATATATTCACAATTAAATGCAGCATCTTACTTTTTAATAATTAAATATAATAAAGTACCAATTGACTTTTTAAAGAAAGAAATGTAAGTATACTAATACAACCATATAAAAAGTTGTACTCTGTATTCTCTGAAGTGATCCCCATTTGCTTCTACTTTGTAAGCAATTATATATTTTAGCTTATTGGCAGCACATTTTTTGGAGGATGCTGAACAGACTGTAATGTATGACATTCACGCTTTAAAGCATTACATCATGTTGCTGTAATTGTCATTAAAATGTCCCTGGCAACTTGGTCTTCAAGGCTGACAACAGAGCTGCCTGATGGAACACTTGTCCTTAGTTGTCACTGGCTCTCCCTGAAGTGATTCCCTACTATTGGTGACATCATCAAATAATCCATTTCATGTATAATGCTAGGACCTTTTCTAATTCAAAATAATTTCAAAGTTCAATGACTTCACACATGTTCCTTTCTTTCTTTTTTAAGAGTTAGGAAAATTAGAGTGTAGAGGTCATATGAACTCTTAGAAGCAAAGCCTTTCTGGGTGGTTCCCCAGTAAATATTGAAAGCACATAATTCCTGCATCCCTGTACTTAAACATCATTTTATGAGTTAATTTGTGTCCTTAAAATATGCCTTCTCATATTTCCCTAAATGTGTCAACTGCAGGAAAGTTCAGGTGAAGTTTACATTGGGTATTTGATAGTTTCACATAAATTGGACTTATTCACCAGGCTAGATATTGCCTGAAATACTATGGCTTTCAAGATTTAAAATGGACTTGGCTATGATCATTCAAATATGAGTACCCCCCTAAGCTTGTATAACCTGACTATGCTCTAGAACAGAATCTGAAGATTGAATGCCCATAGATAAATCTGGTCTGCTGCCTGCTTTATCAACCACACTTGTTTGTTTGCATTTGCTGTTTTTCACACTATGAAGGCAGAGTTGAATAGTTCTGGCAGAGAATGTTCTGGAGCACAGCCTAAAATA
>NW_006383012.1:15957-33970 GCF_000327345.1 Myotis davidii | reverse complement strand
TGTGAGGAAATGACCCCAAAATATATTTCTGGTTTTTCTTTGCTCTGAAGTCCTCTTCAATATAACCCCTTCAGCTTTCTTCTGGAGAGTGTTTATCTGGTAAATATTTTTTTCTTCCATTTAATTTTAGCCTAACTATATCATTGCATTTGAGGTGAGTTTCTTATAGCTAGCATGCCATTGAATCAATGTTTGTAAAACCATTTTGTCAATCTTTCTCTCTCTCCTTGTGTTAGTGTATTTAGATTACTTAGAGGCCATCAGTTCACAAAAAAAAAACTCTATGGTTTTGCATTTCTGAGTTCCCTACTCTCCAAAAATTTCCTGGTACTTTCTAGTTCCCTGGGATTCTCCTTTTCTGTTCTTTGGCCAGAAAAGTTTGAGATTTAGGTACTCTACTTGCCATGCAGTTCCCATGCCTGTGTCAACATCAGGGGCATGACAGAACAGATAACTAAAGCCCCAGCTTTCTGGGCAGTGGGAGGAGAGAGAAAAACACACAACTAGAATATTCTTGACTCCCTTGGGACCACAGATACGCCAACTCCCACCTTTAAGTTTGTGTGTTCCTGGGTGGATGTACATTTGTACATTCATTTTGGAGAGTGATGTGCAAGACAGTATCCAGCAAACTTGACGAACAACCCTTTAACCTTTTTTATTAGATAACCTAAAGACACTCTTTAATGTGCACAAAAGGAGACACAAACAAATGATTTTTAAATTATTTTACATTAGAAAAAATTAAAATTAACCTGGATTTCCATCAACAGGGAAGTGCACGATTTCCTTTCTCACTTCCCTCATGTCTCTAAAGTAGCCTCTTCAAGAAGGTCTTTCTTTTCCATCATATTAAAAAGATTCATCTCCCTCTATTTCTTAATCCTATTTTATTTCTTTAATTGTTCTTATTATTGCCACTATATTGCACTCTTGGCTTGTTTTCATGTTGGTCTTTTGCATTAGAATTCCATGGGATGTGGATTATTTATTATTTATGTTGCTACCTCACATTACATATTTGTTTGTTAAAATACTTGTTTATTCTTTCTCTCTTTCATTATGATATAAGTTCTATGAAGATTGTTAAAGCCATCTGAGTCACTGCTATCCTGCCAATATCTGGGAAAGTGTGTGTCACTTCATAAGTGCTCAAAATATTTGGAAAATATATGAATTATGTGAATCTGCAAAATATTTTATATTGTCTATTCTCTACTTTTTATATTTCATACATGACTTCAGTTAAATGAAGTGTTTTTTTTTCTTGATCTGTTTTATTTTTCAAAACTTACTTGAACACATTTTTATTTTTATAAGTAGAATAATAGCTTGACCATTGAAATTGTATTTTAATGCTTAGCAACAACTAACTGCTTAGCAGTCAAGGCCTATATCAGTTATTTCCACTTCTCTGACAACCTGCTTTTCTAAGCCCAACCACTTATTACTTATGAATGAATAGTCTGTGTGCACAACAATTGAAAATTGGTAGTTTCCATATTATGCTTTATGCTTACTCCTCTAGCTTCTAATGGTATAGTTGCTATTCTTTTCATCTGTAAAGGCACCTCATGGTAAGGTTTGATGGTAACTAAATTTGGGGATGACTGTTTAGAAAAAGTTACATAGATTCATGTAATTGCAGATCTATTGAAAGCATTTTATTTGCTAACTAGGGGGCCAGTGTATGAATTTGTGCATCTGGAAAGGTCCCCTTTCTGCTGCAGCCTCGCTCCCACTGCTGCTGCTCCCACGTGCTGATGTCACTGACCCCTGCTGGCACCTGCTAATGGTGTGAAGCGATTGGAGCTGGAGCTGTCAGCAGGTGCCAGTGGCAGCTGCTGCCTCAATCGCCCCTCAGGGGCACGGGGAGGTGGAGAAGCCCTGATGGGCAATCGGGGCCAGCAGCTGCTGCTCACACCTGCCAATGGCGCTGAGCGGTCGGGGCTGGCGCTGGGCACCAGTAATGGGTGTGAGCGGCAGCTGTGGCACCAGCAGTGGGTGTGAGTGGGGCTGGCACCGGCAACAGGTGTGAATGCCAGGCGGGACTGTGGCACACAGGAACAAAGAATTTTCAATAAACACCAGAGGCTCGCTCCAATGACAACGACCAGCACCCCACTTTGGTCTGGTGCCCCTCACTCACCTCTATCATCCCACCACACCCAATGCCTGCCATGTTCCGTGCTCTGTCGCCTGCTGCTAACGTCTTCCATGTTCCACATGTGCCCCCTGGTGGTCAGTGCACATCATAGAGACTGGTTGTTTGGTTGTTCAGTTATTCTGGTCTATTTGCATATTAGCCATAGGTAGATAGATAGATATGCATTATGAATCTCTAAGTGGGATCTATAATATACAGTGATTCAACTCATTTGCCCATAGAGCTCATTTTAAAATTTTAATGGTTTCCCTCTAAGCATTTCTTCAAGTGAGTATTTCACAATGTGGGCTATTATACCTTGTTGTATTTCATATTTTGTTTGGACAATCTATTTTCACCTTTAAAATCCCCTCACTGCAATTGATTCATATATTAGATAATATACAATCACTAGGCCATTTCTCTCTGCTAGAAACTTCTATAGAGTTCAGTTGTTTGTGAAGTGTGGCCCTTTAAGGATAACCGCCTGTCATGGTTTTAAAACCTCCTGACAATGAAATCCAGTCTGTTGAATTGATACCCACCCCAATTCTCCTCTACTCTTCCAAGTGAGCAGTGAGTTGATAAGGCATCTGTGAAGCATTTGTCATCTCTTGTTACTGCTGAATAGCTCACTGTGTGAACTTGTCCTGTGCATGAGTCAAAATCTCTTTGACGGGGAAAAGTTGCCTTCAAGCTCCTGATGTGAATTTAAGAAGAGAAGGCAACCTGAATTTTTTTCTCCACTCTTTCAATGATCGTTGAAGATGACTTTTTAAGAATTATAAAGCCGGAGCTGGTGGTTTTAGAGAAAGACTGGGTTGGAATTCTATTTGGTTTCATGATCACACGCATTGACTAATTTGGATTAAGGTTGCATTCTGAATGCAGGCTTCGTTTTCTCTCATAGAATTCCAATGTTCTGTCTACTTCAAAATGTATGCAGAGAATGAACCATTGTCACTCCATGTGTTTTACTTTTGACAAGTGTAATCTTTTTGGAAAGGTTTCGGCTGAAATCACTTATGAGCTAGGCAAGCCAATGACATAGTAACAACACTGGATTTAGAAAACTGCTAGGTCCCTTTAAAATGATTAAGTCAGCAGGACAGTGGGCAGGTCCGAAAAAGTTCTAATTTGGGCTTCGTCATTCACATCACTGATCAATTCCCCAATTTTAAAATGTCTTTTGTTGTTCTCTCTGCCAATTGACAGTCATCCATTTTTGAATGACTGAGGAACGTTTTCAAATTATACAGCAATGTTATTGTGTTCTTCTTGTGGCTAAAGCATATTATATACTAAGCTTTTACTAAATACCAGGAATAATTCTAAATACTTTGCATACATTGTTTCATTTAATCATCACTGCAGTTCTATACAGTTAATAATAACAATAACTCCTTTATTATTTTCTACCAATCAAGAGTCTTTCATGCCAAGAAAATAAGTTACTTTATCCAAGGAAACAGAAGTAATAAGGGGCAAACCTGAAATTCAAACCCACACAGTAGTTGTTCAGAAGCTGAATGTCATGGCTATGCAGTGCATGGGTGAATTTAAAAGGATAGGCACGGAAGTAAAAATTATCCCAATTCCAGGCTCTATTCTACACTAGTGTTTGACCTTGGGTGAATCGCTCAATCCTGTTAAACCTCAGTGCCCTCATCTGTAAGCTCAGGATGAAAAAGGTACACATTGTATAGGATATTTGCAAAGATTTAAGATGTCTGTGGATGTGCACAGTGGAGCAAAGTAAACAATCGGTAATCATTACTTGTCACTCTGACACCTACCAGGATTATTCAAAGGCTTATCTGGTGGGGAGGGTGGTGAAAGCAGCAATATGGTTAAAATTTAGTGTGTCTAAAGCCACAAATACAATTTCCTGGAAGAACACATTATTTTAAATCACTTTTGAATTAATCTTTCCTTTTTCAAAAGGGTAACAATTCAATACCAGCACTATAAACTTCATCAACACCGACTATCATATTCAGGATCAATAAAGGCATAAAATAGCATTAAAAAATGTGTGCTCCAATCATCAGAAGCAACACCCCTGCCTTAATATTCCTAAATTTAAAAATTGTTACAGTGTATCTATTACATGAAAAATGGCCTTCCACTATAAACCAATTCATTCTCACATAATTTTTGGCGACCCAGGTACCTTTTTAAGTAAATGAACTGATTCTTCTCATCCATATTCAGATGTAGTGCAATCTAATTAAAAGTTCAACCCAAATTTCTGCCTTCTGCACATCATTTGTTGGTTTCACATGTAAATCTCCCTTGGCAGAATCCAGTAGAGTAAAACACATTACTGTACATTAAGTTCGTTACCCATAATCCGTTTACCCTGCAGTACTTTTGTACAGTACCTGAATCTGTCAGTTGTATCCTCTTTTTTTTTCTTTATTGATTAAGGTATTACATATGTGTCCTTATCCCCCCATTGTATCATCTTTTTGAGTTGCCTTCCTGTGACCCTCACACCCTTACGGTCTGTGGCCCTGATCTAAGTGCATCATATTCATGCACGGAGGTGGGGGTTAGGGGGGTGTCCTCTCAGCCAGCTGCACCCTCTCCAATTTGGGACCTATCTGGGGATGTCTGACGGCCGGTTTAGGCCTGATCCCGGATCGAGCCTAAACTGGCCTTCAGACATCCCTCTCACAATCTGGGACTGCTGGCTTCTAACTGCTCACCTGCCTGCTGGCCTGGTCACTCCCAACTACCCCCCTGCCATCCTGGTGACCCCCAACTGCCTCCCCTGATGGCCTGGTCCCCCCATGCAGCCTGCTGTTCAGTCATTTGTCATCCCTCACTAACCCCTCTGCCAGACTGGTTGCCCCACACAGTCTGCTATTCAATCACAATCTGGGACTGCTGGCTTCTAACTGCTCACCTGCCTGCTGGCCTGGTCACTCCCAACTACCCCCCTGCCATCCTGGTGACCCCCAACTGCCTCCCCTGATGGCCTGGTCCCCCCATGCAGCCTGCTGTTCAGTCATTTGTCATCCCTCACTAACCCCTCTGCCAGCCTGGTTGCCCCACACAGCCTGCTATTCAATCGTTTGGTTGTCCCTCACTAACCCCCCTGCTGGCCTTTTCGCCCCATGCAGCCTGCTGTTTGGTCCTACCCAGCCTGGTTGCCCCACACAGCCTGCTATTCAATCGTTTGGTTGTCCCTCACTAACCCCGCTGCTGGCCTTGTCGCCCCATGCAGCCTGCTGTTTGGTCCTAACTGTTACTGTGACAGAGTCCAGGACAATTTTGCATATTCCTTTATTATTAGTATAGACATTGTATGTACTGTTTTACTCTAACAGACTGTTCTCTCTTTAGCCACAATATCCATGGTGTGTGTTTTAATTTGCTTCCTGATGTTTTTAGTAGGAGGAGGGGGATCTAAACTCCTCTTGTTGATAATGTGAAATGGTTTGAAAAGAGTAGATATCATCTAACTAGTCTCTTCTCTTTCTGTACTATCTTCTTTATGTTCCATCCACTATTTAGTTTCCACCCCCAACAAAACTACTCTTTTCATTGGTTAAATCTAATGGTCATTTCTCTGCATTTTCTTCCTTTACCTCTCTGCAATTAGCACAGTTCTCTGCGGTCTTTGACATGTTTTCTTTCTCTCTCATCCCAAATCTCTTCTGGATTATGGGGGATCACACTCAATTAGTTTTCATGTATCTATTCCTTCTTAATCTACTTTCACAGCTGCTCCTTCTATACCTGCCTTTTGGATAGTAGAAAGTGGAGACGTCTCATATAGGCACACTGTATGTATCTCTAAGTACCTCATTCATTTCCCAATGTTTGTTCTGATGACTCTCAGATTTGAATCAAGTCACGCACTTTACCTTGAGCTCTGGATTTAGACATCAAAGTGGAGATGAAATACTAAGATATACACCTAAGCATCTTAAATTTAGTATGCCTCCCAACTTTCCACAGATATGTTCCTTTACCCTTCTCCAGCTCAGTAAAGGCTCACATTTCATACCATTTTCACTTCAAAATACAGGTATTTATTCTTAATTCCTTTCCACATATTAAAATACATGGAGAGTTAATTTTTACCAGAGTATAAGGTTTCTATAGAATAATATTAAGAGTGCATTGAATGTAATTTTTTTTAATCTGGCTCATTTTTTTTTATCTCCTTAGCTTTTGTCTTGCTTTCTTTATTATCCAACCAAAGAGACTTCTGAATTCTTAATTTTACTATATTTTTATATTGCATGTTTAAGGATGAAACCATGCATATAATATACTGATATTACAATAAGTTTTGTTAAATATAATTACTAAAAAATAAAGGCAAATTTTCAGACTTAAATGTTTTGACTTAGAACATCCTTCAGTGGGTTCTTTTCATTTTAAGGCCACTACCTCAATGGCTATTTTATTTATGAACAACTGACAACTGACTTCCATAGCATCAATTCCACTGACAACCCCCACAGAGAGTAAGGTCAAAGGTAACATGACCGATTCAGTCTGCACACAGAATCAGAGGAAAAACATCTTTGTCACAGCAGTATTAGTCTTTTATATATTTTTTCAAACTTAGAAACTGATTTACTCATATGTAAGAAAATAAACAGTGATGCATAGAATGCCAAAATCCTTGTAAATGAAGTAAGATATTTTGAGTCAACAAAATTTCTGACTGAAACTAAGTTAGCTAGTATCCAAGTCATTTTTTTTACTCTACACATAATTTTTAAACTTGGAAAAAAAGTAGAAAGGTTTGAAATGCAGAAAATTCATATAATTGAATCTCTGGGAAGAAAATTTTTTTGGCATATCTGGTTATATATTACTGTATCAAGACATAATTCTGGTAAAGACAACTTCTTTCTGCTTAGAGGTTAACAAGTTTAAAGCGGAAAGCAAGGGGAGGGCTTTTTGATGAATATCACATGACTCGGGAAGAGAACCTATTCTTAAAACTTGTGAGGACAGGGGTGAATTGTAAGTGCCATTGTAAAACAATTCCCCTAAAAGTTCATTGAAATAATTATAGAGAAAAACTGTATTTTCTGCAGTAAGTGTATGAGCCTTGTGGAAATGTACATATTTACAGCACTATATTAGCAAAAAAGAAGAGAAAAATATCTGATTTTAAGAAAGTCAAGGGGGGAAAATGTACTTCCTCTCCTCATCCTCCTCCACCTTGTCTAACTCAGTCAGAGATCTCTTGCTCTTCCTTTGTTCTCTATACTGAGAAGTAGGGAACATGATAGGGAGAAGAGGAAGGACTCAATTCTCTAGAACTCCATTCTCTAGAAGTACTCTGAATACTTCAGAGGCATGTATAGGTATTTGAAAGAAAATGGCACTATTGGAAACAGATGTACCTATTTTGAATGAAATCAGTGAAACCAGGGATTGACACCTTTTTTTTGGAAAGAGCCAGATAGAAACTATGTTAGGCTTTGCGGGCCATATGGTTTCTGTTCCAACTATACAACTCTACAATTACAGGGCGAAAGCATCATAGACTTCTCGTGAGCAAATGGGCATGGCCATGCTTCAATAGAACTTTGTGAATGTCCCACATCCCCATGGTTCAGGGTTCGGGATCTGGAGAAGGGGCCGTATGCAAATGGAAGAGATGAGACAAGAAATAATAATTTGGAAATATTGTGGGCCAGACAGGCAAGCCCAATGCAAGAGAAAGGACTTCCACTGGTGCCCAGGCCTCGCCAACCTTTTATTCAATGTTGGATACACATCTAGCTCTTAGGCAGGTAATCGCAGTCACAGACAGACTATCTTAAAGGTCAGTAAATATTAGAAAGATTTACTCTGAGACTATTTGGTCAGGAAATAGCTTGAGCCCCCATTGTCTGGACTAGACAATCTGTGCATAATTCTGTCCCTTGCGATGGGTTCAATGTTCACGAGCGTTCCGGGATCCTTGTTTACACTTCTCTGATAGTGAAGACAATGGGTGGCTTCCTGCAAACTTGATCAACAAAAATAGGTGGAGGGCCAGAGGTGGCCTTCAGCTATTGAAGAATGCTTACTAAGGGAATCTTTGTTAGAAAAAAGGAAAACATATTCAGCACAGAGTTTCCTAGGGTCATGGATTAAGGAGGTACACTAAGGGCATTCAGGTCATTAAAACAATAGCACATGGAAAATAATATTTTAAATATATAGTTTTCAGTTTTAAAGTATAAGCATTCTTATTAAAATACATAATACTGTGTTATTTACACTAATTGGGGGAATAGTAAGCAGACTTCAAGATGTGAACCCTAATGTTTAGAGCTGCATTTGAAAGTATATGAGATGTGTTTTTCATTGGCTGTTTGCTATTATCTTTCAGGAACAAATTAAGCCATAAAACTGGCATTTTTCCAGTCCATCTTCTGTAAGAATAGTATAAGCTTGTCTCCAAACTTGGTTAGAGCTCTTAGATCATGCCTGAAATCTTAAATCTTGACACATTTATTTATTTAGGTAAGTGCTCAAAGAATAAGCTAGTTGAAATATGGCAAACAATTTCAATTTTTAATAGTTTAATCACATTGTGCATATAATTGTCACATAGTCAAAAATATCTTTCACTACAAAAAAGCATTATAGCTACTGTAGATTGGGAAGGGAGAGATTTGTAATGAAATATACAAAGTTAGGATGCAAGTATTAAGCATATACTAACAAGCATGATATTTTAGAGAATAATGACCAAGGCTCCGCTTCAGTGGAATTGAAATAAGAACTTTATACATGCCATGCACTTGAGTCCTTCTTCAGGATCTTTGTAATATTGATTTTTTTTTAAAAAAATAGTGATTTATGAGACAACTAAGGAAGAACTGGCATAATTACTACCAGGGAAGAAGGTACAAATGTAGATTGTAAGCAAGAGAGTGAAGATCAAACCTCTGTAAGACTGTTATATGTTGGATGAAGGATTTATGGAAAAAGTATGGTATTTTTTGGAATCTGAACATTGGGGGATTTGAAAAGTATTTTCCTTACAAATGGACAAAAAAGGCTCTTTGGCTTAAGAATGCACAGGCATTTTTCACCTCTGCCGGGCTGTAAATAAAAGCATCCAGAAAGCCATAAATCCACTATTAAGAAAAAGCCCCAATGATTTACAAAGATACTTTCAAGGTATTCTGTTTGGTTTTATTTAAAAGTTCTGTTTTTCCACTGTGGAAACTGGAATGTGGGTGGTTCCCTAAGAAAAACATGATCCTAAGTCTGTTAAAACTAATGACTTCTTATTAGGATCTGGAGAAAGTAAGAGAAAGCACATTTTTTAAAAAATCTTTATTGTTGAAAGTATTACATATGTCCCTTTTCCCCAGCATTGACCTCTTTTAGGTCCCCTTCCTCTCCCCCCCCCAATCTCTCCAGACCTTCACCACCCTATTGTGTTCATGGGTTATACTTATATGAATACAAGGTCTCTGGTTGATCTCTTCTTTTTTTGTAAGTTAGGGTAGGGCAGCTTTTTATGTGTCCCTGGAGTCTATAGAATTACTTTAATTAGTCAGCAGAGCCTAACTCCAGTCCTCTTGCCAACTGTGTAAAATGTACATACACAACTTCTGAATTATTCACTGTGGCTTTACAGTACTTAGTCATAACTTTCTTGCTTTCTACAGCAACCTTAGTGAGGATTTTAAAAAGAACATTTTTATAACACATATCATGATGTGCATAAGGTTTTCTCTCCAGTCCCTGAATTGTAGGGGGTGCGTTTTCAGTGACATATAGCATACCATGTACATGAGCTGTGGAGTAACAAATTAAAAAGCTTTTATAGAAACCTCTAATTCCTATTTAGGGCTCCCCTGGTATTAACTAAACTGGCTACAGCTCAGATAATTACAAGTTCCCCCAATGAATGTGGAGGTGTGCATTGTTGACACACCTCCCAGCCATCTACAAAAGCATGGGATGCTTGGCCATTAGTGCTGTGACTGTCAACAGATACAGCGAACCGTGTGATTTATTAGTAAGGCAAAGCCATAAAGGGTGTTTGTGATCAATGAGCTCTTGCTGTGCACTGCCCAGCAGAATATAAGAAAGGGCATTTAAAAAATGGTGGCATTCTTCTTCCCTGAAACCGTTCTTCTTGGGTGAGAACTCCTTAACCCTGTCACTTTTCTTTAGTACATACTAACAATATCATAAATAAAACCCAAACCGATATGCACACCTAGTCACACAGTAATTTGACAAATTATATTGCATTTGTAGTTTTATAATTAATACATGTATTGACACCTGCCTATGGACTATGCTGTTGTCTTGTTAAAACCATAACAAATGGCCCTTGGCATCAAAGATAACATTGTTTTATATATATTCAAAAGGATAAAACTGGCAAAAAAAATAGCTTATGAAAGGCTAGAAATCAACCACAATTATTGTTTTGATGCCTGTTTGAAAGAATGATATAGAGCTAAAATTACAAGATAAAAAGGATAATTATTATTTCCAGGATGCTTACAGTCCAGCTGGAGAGTGAGAGCATCTATTTTGCAGCATCAGATTTGTTAAATACAGTTTGTTGTAATGACAAGAACTTGGATTTTGAAGCACATCAATTGTCCCTAATCTAACTTTTTTAAAGATTTTGTGAATATAAAGAACATATTTACAATTGCTTTACAAATTCTAAGACTTTAAAGAAAGAAATGTCAATGATCTGACATAAGAGATGCATAAGTCCTAGGTAGTACATAAAGTCATTTACCACACAGCTGACTTCCTAGCAACCCAAAGGGCTGCATTTGACAGAGAAGATAAGACTAGCCTTTTGGACTTGACTAGTAGTGACAAAATGCTATCAGTAATGGCACTGCCTCTTTGCAAGGCAAGATGACGCCATTTTTCATCTACTAGTGCACCTTGTTTTGGCAGCTGACAATCAAGAATTCCAGAGAGCGTGTTGCTATCACTGATTGAGGTTGTGTGTCAATGCAGGAGTCTTTGCTTCTCAGATTGGAAGCCCCAGCCACCTCTGTCTCCATCACAAGGTGGGAGAAGTTAGGATGGGCCTGCAAACACATCAGCAGTGGAAACCATAGCAGCAGTCACAGCACTAATGGCCAAGCATCCCATGCTTTTGTAGATGGCTGGGTAGAAACTCATGTCCTTCTTGACATGAACCACAGACTTTCGGTGGTGGTTGTAGTGTTCTCTGTGATATGTCGCCATTTGGTGACCCCAGTCTGAGCAGGGGTGACCAATAAACCCTCTGAAATGTGGGATTATAAAAGGAAGGGTGACTCCATCTTGAAGTCAACCTTATTTATGTAAAAGACAAGTTCTTTTTGTGCAGTCCAGGGTTGTATTCCAAATACTAGTAAATCCCTCACCATACACACACACACACACACACACACACACACACACACACACACATATATATATATATATATTTACATTTTGATTTTTACTTTTTTATATGAATCACATTATATAATTTTTGTGCCCTTCAACCCTCATAAAACTCTGAGAAGTCTATGAGCATGGTATTTGATCTCTTGGACTCTTCACATCATTTTCCATGACTCCTCATGTTTCTGATTCTTTAAGTATTTGGAAACTTAATGTTACAAATATGGCCTTTCTCAGCTCCCTAGGTTTTCATATTGCTGCCTTTGGAAAGATAGACCCCAGGTCGTATCATACCTTTAAAATCACTAATCATGATGCCCATTGACATTTACTTTAACTGACCTCTTACTGACAAATCATAGCCTTGGAAAGAGTTGGGGCATGAGCAGTGGATTGTTCTCTCATACTTGTAGCTCAGTCAAATTTACAGTAGGTCTTAGCTTCTTGAAAAATTGTTAAGGTACTTCTGCTCATTGTCATCTATTTCTAAACATGAGACCAAATTTATCCAAATTGATCCACTAGTGTCCAAAGTGAATGAATAAAATGCCAATGAAATGGGCACATATAATTCATCTATCCAATCTTTAATACTAGAAGCCATGTGACTATTATTCCACACTTCATCCAGATGTTTTTCCTGCGAGTGTAAAATGATGAGACCAAATTTATCCAAATTGATCCACTAGTTTCCAAAGTGGATGAATAAAATGCCTATGAGATGGGCACATACAATTCATCTATCCAATCTTTAATAGAAGCCAGATGACTATTATTCCACACTTCATTCAGATGCCTTTCCCATGAGTATAAAACAACTCAGATATTTCTGTAATTGGGGAGTCCAATAAATGCCAGTTAGATGTGTGCACAGCAGAAGGTCTTTAAGACCTAACAAAAGTCTATGTGTGCCTGTTACAAGATTCTGCATTTTCTCATGTTCCGTGATTGTGTATGCATTTTAATGCTAAAGGATTAAGAAGCTTTAAAAATGATTGTCCAGGGCTGACCTGCAAAGATAAACAAAAAGTGTTAATCTGAGAAAAGGAAGTTTGAATTAGAAATGAGGTAATTAGAAGTGAAGATACGGTGGGACAAATAAGGAGATAAGAAAGGAAGATTTAGTTCCACCAGCAGGCAGAGTCTTAATAAGTTTGCCATACTATCTCATTGATCAACTTGGTGCCCACAAATCATGTGCTCTCAGTGGAAACAATAGAAAGCCTATCAGTACTGTGGTATAAAATAGAAAAGCAAACCAGCACTCTACTGGATCCAATAAAAAGGGGCCAGTGACCAATGAACCATGACAGTGGAAACCACTTTTTAAAATTAATTAATTAACGGCATACCTTTTAAATGACCCCAGTGTCTTTCTTATTACTTTCATGGCTCTTTACATCCAAGCTCTTGATAGGTTTTCACAGTTTTCATAATGAGTGTGTCTGCATTGCTTAATTTGCACACAGAGGACTCAGTACTTGCAGCAAAGTGCTAGGGAAGCAATGGCTATTCTGTGATGTGGCTCCTTTTGCATGAGGTCCTAGGATCATGCTGGGGACTGTAATTTCTTTAGAATGGACATAATATTTTAGCATCTTTTCCTTTCAAGTGCTGAATGTGATTATCTTCTCTGGTAGGAACTGGATAGCCTTGGTTTTATCAAGTTAATATTGTGCGTGTTGAAAAGTATATCAAATAAACACCACCACTACTCCATAAACATCTCATTCTCTCTCACCGAAATACTTTTTCTTTTGACTACTTTCTGTGTCACTATTTTGTTCCAATCTACTCAGAGAGCCTAATAGCAAGCCTTTTTCTCGGTCACAATGGTATAAATTGCATTTTTATTAATATTTTATTTTCACATACCTTGATAAACAAGTGTTTTTCCAAAAGAATTCTTACATGCCTCTCAAGGGTTTTGTGTGCATGCTGGAAGTACCAGGGTTCTTTCTTTGTGACTCCCATACAAATAAAATTCCATGTCAATTTGGATGGATGCTTTATTATTCTGTTTTCAGTGACTAGAAATGAGTTACTGAAATGTTGATCCCAAAATAACCATTCAAAAAGCTCTACCCCTCCTGGTTAATTCAATAGTGGTGAAAAGGCCATCCCTGCCAGGGTCTGCCTATTGTGCCCTCCCCCAGGTGACTTGCCTTATAGAGACAGAGTACAGGTGGTGCGCTCTGCCTGGTTCCTCACACATGACAGTAAGACGGCAAGAAGGAGACAATACCTGTGAAGTGTCTTTTGAGATTTCCAGCTCAAAAGAAGTCTGTAAATGAAAACCATCCTTATTATTATAAATGAAAATATCCAGGATACTGGGGAGGTATTCTAGGATTCAGATCATTTTCCAAAACATGGCCGTGCCCTTTCCTGCCCACCCCCCACAACCAAGAGAAAAGTCCCCTTAGAACCAGAGAAGTCAGTGTAGGGAGAACTCCTTAAATGTCTGTGCTTTGGATATTAAATGATTGCAGACGTCAATAGATTTCCCCAAGTGGCTGTATATAAATGAACATTTGCTTTGACAGGTGGTTCAATGTGCTCCATGCTGCCCAGCTAACATGCAGTGTGGAATGAAATCAGAGAGCAGGCGATTTCTGTGGGCAGGAATGTATAATTACAATGTATTTACGGAGTGTGTACCTGGGAGCTCCATTAAATTACCATGTAATTAAAAGGCAATTCGTTCTTTACTCAAGCAGCTCCTTTTCTCAGAGCCTGTGGTAAGTTCTTTTAACAGTGAAAGGAATTCCGGTATTTCCTAGAGTAGTTCAGACCATTAATGGAGAACCTCAAAGTAAGGAGGTGCAGGTTACTTTTGTTAACCACTCATCAGGTTTCAATTAATTTCCATTTTATTTCATTTTCATTATTTCAGACAAATAAAACTTTGCTCTTTCTGGTGGCCAAACACTTAGAATTGAATAGCACAGTGACTAGCTTAGCATATGGATATAATTGCTACTGTCCCGCCTCCATTTGTTCATTTTGATGAACTTGTATATGAAAATGCCAGGCTTATAGGATATGCTTCAGAGAGTCCAGCTCACTGGGAAAAGCAGAATGGCAAATTGTCAGCTTTGTTCTGTGTTTAAATAAGAAAATGTTACAGAACGAAATGGTAGATAGTGACAAAAGGGCATTCAGTAGAGGAATCCGGCCATCATTTTCTACTGCTGTGCTCACATTTGGTTACTTTAACTATAAGGCAGGGATGATGATCTTGTTAACTGTGTTTCAAGGTGCTTATGACAAAAGGGCAATGCGTTTCAACTGGAAACGCTTAAATAGTCCACATTTCAAGTCACCCTAGAAAATATTAGTGGAAACAAATAGCTGCAGCAGAAATTTGCAATTCAAATAACTCCATTTTCTCTTCTGTGCTGCAAACTGTTTGCTTCTATTCAGAATAAAAGAACCCCAAACAAGAAAAAAGGAACCTCATGCTGGGAACACCCATTGCCTAAGATTGAAATATACTTTAATTGTCATATTAAATCACTACTGTTTTTCACGTAATTTTATCAGTGCTTCTCAGGGTGCAGTTAATGTTTTAAAACATTTTGCATTTAATCATAATTACCTGGACCTTTCTCCATACTCTTTTGCAATTCTGGCTGTTAAGTTCCTAAAACTAATGAAATGTTTACATATGAGCATTTATTGGGTATTATTTCGTTTTGTTTTTTCTTCCCTCTTCCTGGGGCCTTCAATAAATTGAGTACAGGAGTATAGCAAGGTGAGATTTCCTCCTGGGGACTTCTTTTCTTCAGATAACTTTGAAGATTTGCATTGTTTACTTTCTCACCAAAACATATTGAAAATGTCAGGGACAGATATTGCTGCAATGCACTAAGTCAGCTGAATGGGTGGTGACTTCAGCCTCCTAAAAGACACGCAGAGATGAATGCAAAGATGGAAAAAAATGATTGAGGATGATTTTGCAATCCCCCAAAAGAGAACCACAGAGAATTCTGCATGTGAGGTGGGATTATTTCCCAGGCATCTTCCAGGATTCATCCTGTGATGAAAATGGATTTGTCAGGTGCAAAGAAACTTTGGAAGGGAGGAAAATAAGTGCTATGTAGAAGATGGAAATAGAAGAGACAAGTTTTTTGCCTATATCCTTGTAAAGGAAATTGGAAAAGTAAAAATAAAGATAACCGGGTGTTAGAAAACATAGGTTGGGCTGAACACAAAATGACTAGATTACTTTTCTTTTTTTTAATATATTTTTTATTGATTTCAGAGAGAGAGGTAGGGAGAGGGAGAGATAGAAACACAAATGAAGAGAGAGAATCATCCATAGGCTGACGCCTGCACCCTCCCTACAGGGGATGTAGTCTGCAACCTGACCAGGAATCAAACCGCAACCTCATGGTTCATGGGTCAATGCTGAACCACTGAGCCACACCGGACGAGCTGATTGCTATTCTAAATGAACAGGTGGTTTGGGAATTATGTGGACCTAGCCTGAGTAAATTATAAAGGAAAGGTATCCTCCCTTCCTCGCCAACATAGACACACAGTTGTTGCATGTACATGCACAGGCACCCAGCTCTGTTGTAACCAGAATATCATTTGTATTCAGAAGAGTGACTTAAAGAGTTTGAGGAAATAACAAATAGTTACGTTTTTATTTTCTCTAGGATTAGGCTCCAATGAGGACATAAAAAATAGAATCACTAATGAGTGCCTCATAGGGATGATTTTAGATTTCATCGATGCCTGTATGTATTTTTTTCTCTCCTAGAATTTCCCATTTCTCTCCCCCGCCCCTCCTTTCTACTATTCTCCATTTATTGCCGCAGAAAAGGGATGAAAGGTAGAAAATCTGTAGAGCTCTCCTGGCTTTGTTTCTGTAAACCAAACCCTTGTGGAGATGCAGAGCTTGCAGAACCTCAGGAAAAGGATGGGGAGAAACAGAGAGTAAATTAATCTTGTCATCTTAGAGGAGAAATAGGTTTCCTTCGCCTTCCAAGCAGATAGAGGGAAGGGAAGAAGAAAATACCTTGGTGTATTGAGGAAAAAGGTGCTCTTTTCCTTTCTCACATAAAGGCCTTACAAAGTTTATCCAGCGATATAAGGTAGATGGCACCACAGCAAGCCTACCAGGGATTCCCAGGTCACTGGGGAGACAGCAGCACTAGAAATAATCCTATTGTGTAGAGAAGCAGAATAAACCTTGGAGCTTGCACTGATATAGCTGGACAAGGCATCTGTACAGCAAACCAGATTTCACATTTCTCATTCACCTGGTGGTGGGAAAGCCATAGAAGACAACAGCCCTGACCATTGGGGCAGCATATGTGAGGAACACGGGTACATGGTCTGTGTGTTCCTGAAAATGACTGGTACTCTGTGCACTTGCTTGGGAGTGATCCTGAGTGTATCCTTTCCATCATAGCGTAGATTGCTGCTAATTAGCATGATGTCATTCATAAAGCATTTAACACAGTGTTCTGTAGAACATGAAGATGATTTAACATCTTGGGGGCTATATTATGACAGCAATCATGAGAGTTAACTTAGCCCTTGGTTCTGACAGTGAATGTATATTGCTATATTGTCCATATAAAAGTAAACTGAATTACATCTTCATTATCAGTGGGGTTGGAAGAGAACATCTTTGTTAGATAAGTAGGGGCATACCAAGTTAGAGAGGCTGTGTTGACCTAGTCCAAGCAGTAGTCCTTATCTACCAGAACAGTTATGATCATAAATATCAGTACAGTTTATAGTAATCATTAGTTATTTAAAAACACTACTCTGATGTTTGTAGGAGTTGTATGTATTTAAAAACAATGAGAAGGGTGGCATTCATCTCTGCAAAAGATTTTGGGCTGCTCTAATTCTTCATATTTCTCTTTCTGTCAAGATGGGGATAGTTTTAGGGGCTTATACTTAGTCCTATGTACCATAATAATTATTAATCTATAGGTCATGGACCCGATGTGAGGAACCTAGCAGCTACTAAGAAAATCAGTTCTAATTATACCTCCACCAATATTGACAATGTATTAAAAATTGGTTGAAGGCACTAGAAACAAAGCAGGAATACGATTCTTACAGAAACAAGTGCACTAAGTAAATGCCACATTCACTTGGCTTTTCCTCTGAGGGCACCCTTGAGGTCCTCTTCCATTCACACAGCATGGAGAACACAGTTCAAGGAGAAAGACACGGTCTCAGTGGACAGAGATGTGGAGCTATGGTAGGAAGTGGAAATGGGGGTCAGGGTGTCTTCAAGGAGAGGAAATCCAAAAGGAAGGGGGGATTTTCACCTGCATGGAAGTTCCTCTTTAATCCTTGGCTGAGTAGTAAATGGCACCTATGCAGGTCAAGACATCAAGAAACCAGTAGAAACAACAACTGGTGGGGTCTGAAGCTAAGTACAGATTTAAATAGGTTCCTGGAGCTGCGGGCACATGGTTCAGTTCCAGTCCTGCCAGGTAA
>NW_006383012.1:13915-15677 GCF_000327345.1 Myotis davidii | reverse complement strand
AGTGGCTGTGGGTTATGCATATATGCATATTAGTTCTGGTTAATCTCTTCCCACCCACACACCCTCCCCTGCCTTCCCTATGAGATTCATCAGTCTGTTTCATACATTATTAAAACCCCATTGAATGAATATAGAGCCTGGGCACAGTAGAAAACAGGATTAGTGAATTAATGACCCATCAGTAGGCAAACATTTAAATTGAAGCAGAGAGAGGAATAAAATGGAAGAATAGATTAGTGTAAAGATATGTGTGACATGGTCAAATCAAATATATATCATTGGAAACCCATAGAAAGAGGAGAGAGAATGAGGAAAAAGAAACATCTGAAGAGAAAATGACTGAGAATTTCCCAAGTTGATAAAAGGAATTTAACCAACACATTCCAGAAGATCGGTGAAAACTAAACAGGAGAAATGCAAGAAAACCACACTTAGACACCTTTATAATCAAATTGCTGAAAATCAAAGTTAAAGGAAAAAAATACTTTAAACCAGTTGGAAAAAAATAGATACAATAAAACTGATGTCTGACTGTTCACCAGAAACAATAGAACCCAGAAAACAATAAAATGACAATGATTAAAGCACTGAAAGTAAGGGGTGTGTGTGTGTATGGGGGTAGAAGCACTCCTGTCTTGAACTCTAAACCTAGTGAAAATAGTTTTCAAAAGTGAAAGCAAAATAAAGACTTTTTCAGACAAACAAAAGCTGAGAGAATTTATTACCAGAAGATTACACTACAGGCAAACCCTAAAGGAAGTCTTTTAGGCTGACTAAAAATTATTTCAGGTAGAAGCTTTGAAATACATGAAAGAATGAAGGATTAAAGGAAGTATAAAATGGGATAAATATGAAAGATACTCACTGCATAAACAATAACCATATCCTATGTGATACGTAAAGGAAATTACATGATGGCAAAACACAGGAGGGGTTAAATGGAGTTAAACATTTAAAAGTTTCTGGCATTATTCCAGATGTGGAAAATATGCTCAATTTAGGTAGATGCGATAATAAGACAAGCATGCCCATCAGGTCTACCAGAGAACAATCCAAAGCTGCACTAAAAATCTAAAATACTACTCTACTCTAATTTTTTTCTGGATACTAGGAATACATCATTGAACAAGACCCTGCTCTATTGAGGAGAGAAAATAAATAATTTTAAAAAATGAATATATAACATTATATGAGGAGTGTTACAAATAAAAATCAGTTTTAAAAATTGCTACTATTACTTGACCATCTTGTAAATTTAGGCACTTGAGCTAAAAGCACAACAGGCCCCATTGATTTTTTTTTTTCTTATACCAATCCAACGAAAGAGCCATAACACTTTCATTTTTACATATGAATGAAATATGATTTTTAGAAATGGCTTTACTCACAACTAAAAAGAACCAACTGACATATGCAAGTTTTTAACATGTTTTTTAAACATCATAGCAAAGTATTTTCTATTTTATTACCATTTTTTTTTAATATTATTTTAAAAAAATTTTTTCTGGCTGTCTGGTGAGTTTTCTCTGATCAACATTTGTCACAGATTTTTCTTCCCTATTTTTCTTTAAAAAATTAATAAGATCTTTTCTAACAGTTTTATTAAGATACTAGAGGCCTGGTGCATGAAATTTGTGCATGGATAGGGTCCCTAGGCGGGGCTGGTGAACAGGGCCAATTGGGGCCTTCTTTCATTCCATGCCTCCCCCTGGTGGTCAGAGCATGTCATAGCAAGCGATAGAACTACTGGTCTCCCAGTCGA
>NW_006383012.1:9531-13216 GCF_000327345.1 Myotis davidii | reverse complement strand
CAATTATACAATGCAGTATTGTTAACTAGAGTGCCCACAGGCTTAAATTTTCTGCATTTCAAGGTGTGTCACCAGGACTCTGTGGATAACGTACTTGATAGCATTGTGCTTTCTTCATCTATGATCGGGCAGAACAGTAGCCTCTATGGGTTGATCCATTCAGGCTTTATGACTAAAGCCGCTTTAACTCACACAGTAGTGGACATAATGAAAACCATGCCAGAAGTGTGCTCCCAGCTCAAGGGGCCAAACCAGCTGTGGGTATGAGGTGATGGGACCGTGGTTTAATGTCTAAGTAGGGCTTGGGAGGCAGGTCATATTAGGTAAATGGAGGGACGGATGTAGATTGCTCAACTGTAGTCTATTGTATTGATACAGTCAATATACACAATGGGTATATGCCATTCACAGGCCAGGAGTTATTTACTTATAATCTTATATCAACTCTATTTTCCCTTAAAGGAGCAAATGCAAAAGAGTTGGAACAAAGTAAAACTGGTACTGTTTTCATTATTATGTGTGGAGCTTTTTTCTGAGTCTTTATGGCTATTGACATAAGAAAATACATGAAATTATACCTTTGATAAGTGGATCTATGGCAAAGATGCTTTAAGACATCCGTGGTCACCTAAGCTATGCTGTATTCAAACCGAACTTTTGCAAAGAGTTCTTTTAAAGACACACAATCCATCTTCTTCAGGCACTATCTTAGTCAACGTGACAGCCTTATGCTATAACTTAATGAACCAGAGAAGCTTTTTCGATGTGGCGATTTGTAGGATTTTTATTGTTCCCTGTTCCTTTTTTTTTTTCTTTTAAGACTTTTTCGAGCATTTTTTTTTTTTGGCATACAACAAAATTGAGAGGGCGGTACAGTGATTATCCATATACTCTTTACCCCGCCACACATGACTTGACTCCCCATTATTGACATCACTCACCAGAAAGAATGGTGTATATATTCTTTTTACAAAGAATAAACCCACACTGATAAATCATAGTCCAGAGTTTACCTTAGGATTCTTTATGGGTTTGGACAAATGTATAATTAATAACATATATATCACTATAGTATCATAGAGTATTTTTACTGCCTTAAAAATCCTATTCACTCTGCCTCTTTATCTCTTTCACCACTTGTTCCACCAAGCCACTGATCTTTTTCTATTTTTTTTTTTAGTTTTATTGAGGTAATTTACACATGAAATTATCAACTGTTTAAAGTGTACAATGTGATGATTTGATAAAGGATTCACCACCCCCATCAAGTTAATTAACAAATCTATCACCTCACATGTTAACCTATTTTATTTTTTAATTTATTATTGAGAACATTTATTCTCTTAGCAAATTTCAATTATACAATATAGTGTTATCAAGTATACTCACTATTTTATACATTAGATCCTCAGACCTTATTTATCTAATAACTGAACGTTTGTACCATTTTACCAACTCTTCCTGTTTCCCCTACCTCCCAAAACTGTTTTTCTACTGTTTTTATGAGCTGGGCTTTTAAAAAAAATCCACATATGTTATACTATGCAGTAATGGTCTGACCTTTTTCACTTAGTGCAATGCCCTCCAGGTTTATCCAAGTTGTTGCAAACAGCAGGATTTCCTTCATTTTTAATGCTGAATAATATTCCTTTGCATATATGTACCACATTTTCTTCATGTCTTTGTCTGCCAATAGACTCTGTTTTTCTCTTTTTTAAAAAAATATATTTTATTGATGTTTTATAGAGAGGAAAGGAGAGGGATAGAGAGGTAGAAACATCGGTCAGCTGCCTCCTGCACACTTCCTAGTGGGTATGTGCCCGCAGCCAAGGTACATGCCCTTGCCGGAATCGAACCTGGGACCCTTCAGTCCACCGGCCGACGCTTTATCCACTGAGCCAAACAGGTTAGGGCTGCCAATAGACTCTTAGGTTGTCTCCATACCTTTGCTATTGTAAGGAATGCAGTAATAATGGAAGTGCAGACATCTCTTTGAGATAATAATTTTGCTCTTTTGGATATATACCTGTATGTGGGATTGCTAGGTCATATGATAGTTTTATTTTAATTTCTTATGGGAACCTACATACTCTTTTCCATAGTGGCTGTAGCACTTTACATTCCCAAAAGCAGTGAACATCAGTTCCCCTTACTTTCCATTCTCTCCATTATTTTCGTGTCTTTTTTTTTTTATCATAGATATCCTAAAAGTATAAAGTAATATCTCATTGTGGTTTTGATTTGCCTTTCCCTGATGATTTAGTGACCACTGACCAACTTTACATGTACCTACTGGCCAATTGTATGTCTTCTTTCGCAAAATATATATTCAGGTTCTTTGTCTATTTCTAAATTGGGTTATTGTTCTTTTGCTATTGCGTCGTATGAGTTCTTAGTATATCTTACATATTAACCCATTATTACGTATGTGGTTTGCAAATGTTTCTCCCCTTCAGTAGGTTGCCTTTTTGTTTTTTTAGATGTTTTTCTTTGCTGTGCAGAAGCATCTAAGTTTGATGCAGTCCTACTTGTTTAATTTTGCTTTTGTTGGCTTTGTTTTTGGTATCAAATCCAAAAAAGTCACTGTCAAGATTAATATCAAGGGGTTTACTCCCTACATTTTCTTGATGGAGTTATCTAGTTTCAGATTTTATATTCAAGTAGTTAATCCATTTTGAGTTGATTTTTGTGTATGGTATGTACTATGGGTCATTTTATTTTTCTGCATGTGGCTGTCAAGTTTTCCCAACATTGTTTATTGAAGGAACTATCCTTTTCCCAGTATATATGCTTGGCTCTTTTTCATAAATTAATTGAATACACTTGCAATAAGGCTTATCTCTGGGCTCTCTGCTCTGTTTCATTGACCTATGATGTATGTGTATATTGTTATACCAATGCCATACTGTTTTGATTACTATTGCACTGTAATATAGTTTGATCAAGAAGTGTGATGCCTCTAGATTTGTTCATTATCAATATTGCTTTGGCTATTCAGAGTATGTTGTGATTTCATGCAAATTTTAGTATTTCCCCCCCCCCGAGTTCTGTGAAAAATGCCATTGAAACTTTGATAGGAATTGTATTGAATCTACAGATCTCTTTAGTATGTTTACTTTAACAATATTAATTTATCTAACACATATTTTTCCACTTATTTTCACCCTCTCCAATTTTTCTCATCAATGCCTTATAGTTTTTTGTGTATAAATCTTACATCTTTTTGGTTAAATGTATTCCTAACTATATTATTTTTGATAGTAATGTAAACAAAATTTTCTCAACTTTCTTCTTATAGTTATTGATGTTGAGTAGAGGGACAAGTGATGTTTGCATATTATTATGCATTTTGCAACTTTATGAAATTTGTGTAGTCCTACACTTTTATAATGGAGTCTTTAATGTTTTTTACATATAATGTCATATCGAAATAGAGACCATTTTATTTATTTTCCAATTTTATGTCTATTTCTTTTTTTAAAAAAAAAAAGGAGCAAGAGTGTATATCCTTTTGTTCCTGATCTTAGAATTGAAACTTTCATCTTTCCATCAAAGTGTATATGATGTTAGCTCAGAGCTTGTCATAGATGGCATTTGTATGTGGAAGTGTGTCACCTCTATTATTCTCAACTAATTGGCAGTTCTTATCATAAAAGGAAGTTTAATTTTGTAAAATGCTTTTTCT
>NW_006383012.1:1442-8644 GCF_000327345.1 Myotis davidii | reverse complement strand
CCTGGCAATGTATTTCCTTGAAACAAAACCACACTTTGTGGGAATTTCTTTGCATCCAATCCTGTTGCGACTTGACATTAAGTCTGTTTGTTCCAAAGAGACAAACCTGAGTTCTGCCTGAGATGAAGACTTCTATTTTATGATGCAGTGAATATTTAGACCGTAAGCTTGTCTTATAATAATCTTACCTTATTCTAACATTTGCAAGTCAAATTCATCCTGGATTTAATCAGATTGTTTAATTAATTTCAGGAATATGCATGTGATATCTCTGATATTTCTTTCTTCACCATCTTCCATGCTTTTAAAAAAAATCATTACAACAGAGATTAAATATTTTCTTCTCAATGAAAACAACTTAAGGTTAGAAATGAGAGACACTGAAAACAGGTGATTGTAGATAATGTTACTGATCTCAAGTTTTCCTATTAACCTCTAAGTTTATTAACAATAGATGGATTGAAGCATGAATAGGTGAGCAGAATCATCCAAGAAACTAGCATTGCTGTCATGCTGACATTTTTAATTTATATACAGGATTCCAGACAGTGACTGGCACGTGGAAATTATTAAAGATTAGTTCTTTGCCTGATTTTTTTCTCATTGACTCCTCACCATAAAACTAATAAGTATTATCATCATCTTAATTTTTAATATAAAGAAACTGAGGCATAGAGTGAGGAAGCTGGGCCAGTCGCGTATCTGATGACTTGGAGCTGAGACTCAAACTCAGTTTATCTAAATAACTCATGCTATCTTCATCACTGTGCTCTATTTCCTCAAAGTCACATGCCGATTTTATAATAACCAGGAGGGCAGTAATTATAGCTCATGGATGCAAGCAATATTCAGTATTTTCTGTCAATAGTAGCATTCTTCTGCTAGTCAAATCTGATGTGCATTACAATATTTATTTGATAGTATTATTTTTCATTTTATGGCACAGATACTTGTGGTACAATTTAAAATTGTTTTTGCTGTAGTAAGAAATCTGTGTATTCATAGAAGGTATAAAAATAATATCAAGGCTATATGTGTACTCACCCCCAGTTTGAAAAGCTGCACAGTATTTACAGCATTACGTCTTTCCCCACAGGGATAACCACTATTTTGAGCAGTTTTTATCATTCCCTTACTTGAAAGCATAAAATAGAGGCAAGTACGCCCATATGAAATAACTTTTAGTTTTATTTTTAAACTTTATATAAATGGTGGTAGACACTATGTCCTATTGTGACTTCATTTTATCAAGCAAAATACTTGTTACAATTTTTTTTTTCTTGATACATGCACTCAGAGTTTGTTCTATCCCAGCGCTGTATCAGGATATACCTCAATTTATTACACATTCTCCGTCTGGTGGACATTTGGTTGGTGTTTAGATATTGCTCTTTTAAACAATGCGGCTGCAGACATTTTTCATGTCTTCTGGTGCAATGATGCAAGAGTTTCTCCAGAGTGTAAATCCCTAAGAGTAGAGACAATGATTGGTAAAATATATGAATTCTCAACTTTACAAAATAATAAATAAGAATTTGTATTTTCCCCATAGTATTTCTCAGACATCTATATTTGTACCATCTCTCTGTTGAGAGGTTATTAGTAATTGACTCAACACCTATGGTACATATCTTGGTATGTGAATAGAGATTCACTCAGGAAATAGAAAAAAAATGGGAGGAGAGGTATTTGATGGATTTATGCAAAGTAAAAAAAAAACTGAACAAAGCAGAAAATTCTTTAGTGTCAGAGAAAAGAGATCATAAGACTCCAAGAGCATGAAAAGTCTCTTGGGACCTGGGTGATCATTTGGAACTGGGCCCTGGTCTGGCGCCCTCACTGGCTTTGTTCTAAATAATAAGATTCAAACCAAAAAGATATGTTTGTGTGCGTGTGTGTGTGTGTGTGTATTTCAACCACTAGTGACATATTTATCCAGTTAGTTTTTATTTTAATTGGTCAAAGGTTTCCTCCTGACAGCCTGCTTTATAAACTAGCTTATAGCTCTTACTCTATTTCCATTAAAAGACCAAACTATCAGGTATTCTGCTACAACATGAATTTGCTGCCACAAAATTCCATATTATACTCATTAAATTTTGGTCCCACCTCTTACTTTACATTCTTTCTTGGCACCTTTCTCCACACACGCTTATCCTCATCATCAGGGCTCTTGTACTGTTTGTTCTGCAACATGGAGTATTGCCTGTGGCTGCCCTCCACCCTGTGAATGTCAGTGCTTCCATTATTATGTCTCCTGGTATTCTGTCAATTAGTGTTTACCTGTGTTATCTTTCCTATCTGCATTTGTACCCCTGGAACTTTGGAGAAAATCTCACCTGTAAGTACTGGGAGAATTTCATGGCACTGGGACCCGTTGGAGGTAAAGCCACTTCACCTTCTTTATATAGGTGCAAAATAAGCCTTAGCATCTTTTCCTTACTCTGGGGCCGATGTATCTTTAACTTACTGTTTTATTTTTGAACTGTAAGTTAAAGATACATTGGATAAAACGTGCATCAAAAAAGACTGATCACTAAGGCAAAGCTTTTTCTTCTTTTCCAACTCCCTTTACTTGCGTCTGCATAACGTTGCCAGAAAGTGGATGCTGGGCTTTTACCTTTCTTAGGTCAACTTCGGGTAAAATCTCTCTGTATACTTTAACTTCTTTATTGAGGGGAAATGAACAACCGAGGTTTGATCCCTCTTTGAAGGAAAAACACGTTACATTTTATTAATGTAGTTTTGATAAAATAGTCACTCCATATGGGGCTGCTCAGTCTTTGTTTAGCTGTGAATAGACAGTACCAACATCCCAAGGTCCCTTTCAGATACATTTGTTCCTCACTCCATTTTCATTTATTAAAGTGGAGCCTTAGGCAAAAAAAAAAGAATAATATAAACTGCATAGATTAAAAGTTTCTAGGTGAGCTAATGATTATAATAAAGGCTGAACACAAATTTTAAGTAGAATAGAAAACTTGCACCTTTTCAACGAGTTAATACACTTAGTTTAAATCTGAAGACAAAGGTCTCTGAATAACTGCACAGGTTTTTAAACCTATTTCTGCTACGTCTAGTTTTGCTTTATTGATCCTACGAAGCTCATACACATTGTTCAGACCAATCCTACCCACTGATGTCTTCAAATGCCTTGTGTTTTAATACTAAAGTCAATTGCATGCACCAGCTGCTGCTTCCCACCATTATCACACATATGTACATACATTCACACAGATCATCTCTCTATTAAAGCACGTTTCCTTTTCATAAGTCATCATTTAGTTCTACTCTTTATCCTCCTACCTAAAGGACCTCTGCCCTTAGCAAGGAAGCGTACAGGGATGGCTCTTAGGGTTGGGGGTGCGGGGATATGTGTATGGAGTGGGAAAGATATTTGAAATGTCACTATTGTTTTCTCTATGGAGGTGCCACTAGGGTCAGAAACATTTCTTAATAAACCTAATAAAATCTGTAACTCTAGCACGTAAGGAAAAATGTGCTAAATGACACTGATGCTGCCTGTTATGTTGGCTATAATGAGCATCAGTTAGTAGCATATTTAAGATTTTGAGTTCTAAGAAACAGGTTATTAAATCCCCAAGTCTCTTTTAAATGTGACTTTTTAATTCAACAAGAAATATAGGGAAAACAATTGTCCCCGTCTGATTTTTTGACACTGGATATAGTTCCTTCTAGCTGACCAGTAGAAAAATATCAAGTTTTATCCTTTCAGTTCTCTGGAGCAACATTTCTCAAAGTATAGCTCTTGAACCCTGGTATTGTATCATCTAGTGTAACTGCTAAAAACCCGTACTTAATCTGTGTTCCTCACTCATGATTATTTTATGGATTGGCATTGGTAAAGCAGTTATCCAGAGCTAATAAAAAGTCATACTTGTTTTATTCTGAATGTCAGATGACACTATTAAATCCTCTTTAGGATTTGGCAGTGCTCTCAATTTGCCTTGATTTGCTTGTATAATGTTGACCAGGCTCCCTAAGAGGAACTTGGGGATTGAACCTAGTCCTCAAGGCCTCACTCTGTCCCTTGAGCAAGCCAGATACTAAAACTACCCCAGTCTCAGCTGCATAATCTGAAAATGGGGTTAATAGTTGGTCCATCTCTGAGGCCTCTTATCCGCTATAGTAAAGAAAACATGTAGGTAAAAACAAATGTTTAATTCAACTTATTTTTCCTTAAAATCTATAGCTTTCTCTAAAGTGGAAGGCAAGGCACAAGAAATGTTAAAAAACTATGAGTACTGTGAAAAACTGTTTAATGAAGACTAATTTACACAGCAAATTCTATAAAATAGCCCTGAATGTCTTTATAGTGCCTCCTGTTGCTAAAGATATAGTATGCAATAATTATGCTAATTGTCCCAGTTAAACGATGATAAAATTTAAATTTGTGGGGAAAATATCTATGCAAATCTGCATGGCTACATATGATCTAACAATATAAGCACAGTTCCATTTATAAATACACGGTGGGGCAAAAGTAGGTTCACAATTGTTCATATGAAAAACAGATCAAGACTTCTTAAATATCAAAAAATATTCATGGTTTCTAAAGTTTAGCTTCATTCCAGGTAACAGATGATATCAACTTAGTTCGAAAAGCTTTAAAAAATCTGTATTTGCATCAATGTTAATTCACGTGTCTTTGACTTGTTGTTAAAGGGCTGAAATACTATGTGCAGTAGAAGATAATGTATTACTCACCTCCTGATAGAAGCTCCTCAAAGGGAAGCATCTTTTCATCTGTATCTCAGGAAGAGCAGATCTTGGCTGCGACATGGGTGGTCCACAAGAGATCTGTGGTATGTTGCAAAATGTGTTAGTACAAAATGTGTTACAAATGCATTTCTTTAAAAATAAGGTTGCACAGTTTAAAGGTGATCTATTACAACCTTATTCTCACATTTTTATGATAGGCCTTATGTAGAAGGAAATTCTTAAGTCATGCAAGCATTAGACTTACCTTGTGTATAGTCCTGCAGTGAACATGTGAATGACTATTAGGTGGCATAACAAAAATAGTTGCAAGTCACTAACCGATAAATTACATTTGTTTTTGTCTTCTGCAAAGGCGGAAGAGAAGTAGTTTAGTGACAATACCTGGGTAATGTTCTTTTCCTGAGAAATTAGACACTGTCCCTTAGAAATATACCAAAATCAAGTAGCTTTTGATATTACTATTTCCTTTTGGGACCCTAACTGACTCTAAATAATTAGAAGGAAACTATTAAAATAATTTTCACAGAATTGGGGGTATGACTAATTAGACCACAACAAATGGTTTAGCACCAAGGGAGTAGTAACAGATGTAAGCCAATACCATCCCTTCGCCTGTTGGAGGGAGAGAAGGGAGCTACATATATACCAGGAGTCTTTAGAAAATATTGAGCCACAAAAAAGATGTAATCCACATAGGATCAATAAATACTGAGTGCAAACACACACAAAAGACTACAATTAGGAGGAAAGGAAATACATATCCCAATCTTAATTTCCTCCTATCTTCCTGTTCCTGACAGTGCTTCCAGTGGCAAATTCAACCGAAAGCCTGAGTGACCCAGTACACAGAGGCACATAGCAGGCAAAGGTCTGAGAAGAAAAGGGATAATAAACAACAAACACATTACTTTCTTATATGTGAAGCGAAAATAAGATGAGCAAATTCTGATTCTTCCAGGTGACTTTGCCAACTACCAGCTTCTATATACTCAGTAGAGAGACCTGAGCAGAAACATCACGCTGAGAAAATCTGGAGCTAACATAATACCTACTTCAAACACATCTGTGACATGCTTTTGATAGTGATGACTCTTGGTAAGTGAAACTTGGATATTCTAACTTTAATCAAGGGAGTCCGGACTAAGCCAGCTTTGTTATTTCTGCTTTCAAATCTGGATGGGCGTGGTGCTTGCCTTTGATGGTGCTAGGAAAGATAGTGAAAGCATCAAATGATGTATTACTTTGACAAGTGTGATCCTCTATTTCAATGTGTGTTATGATTTCTGTTCCTAAAAACAAAGGAAGAAAAATTACTAAGCCATTAAAAATCCTTTTGAATATTCATAACAATATGCCCGCGCATGAGTAGTTAGAACATGAAGTTACTACCAGATAAAAGTTACAAATGAATCATTTTTCTTCTTTTAGCCTTCTTTAGTTAGTTTCGAGGGAACCGTTAATCTTCATAATTCCTAAATTATTTTTGCTTTGGAGCCTCTACAGTGCATAGGCATGAGAAGCTGTCCACACCAAAATTAGTACTTGAACAAATAAAGTGATTTACTTGTTATATATTAATCATGGATTAATGAAGGATAAAAGTACAGTTGGCTCAGTAAGTACTTGAGAATTTTTAATCAGAAACGTGCTTGAGAAACACTTTTTAAGAGATGACAGATTTCCTAAATGCGAGGAAAGAAGAATTCTATGGTTTTATAATATAAAGACTTGGCCAAGGGAAGGTACATTTTCCTGACCCTCATTGGTGATATCTGCAAGAGATATTTTAAATAAAATATATGGAAATTTTAAATTATATATTTAATGTACATGCAAGTAGGAATATTCAGGTATGGGCAAAGACAATGAAGTAGAAAATATTTGGTAGTACTAATCTAACAGTTAAAACACTGGTATACTAATCATTTTACATACCTATATTTAGCATCTAAGGTTTAAAAGGTATTTTTTTGAAAAATTATCAGTGAAATTTTCTGCAAATACATGTTATTATTCCTCAATGGACTGTACCCTTTGACTACAGTAATACCCAGAATATGTGACAGATCATAAACAGAACTATAAAATATTAGATTGAACATTATATATATACCAGAGGCCCGGAGCATAAAAAATTTACAAAAATTTGTGCACTTGGGAGGGTCCCCCAGTCCGGCCTATGAACTCTTGCAGTCTGGGACGCCTCGGAGGATGTCCAACTGCTGGCTTAGGCCCGCTCCCTGGGGGATTGGGCCCAAGCTCGCAGTCAGACATCCTTCTGGCAGCCTGGCAACCCTCGGTGGATGTCCACTTGCCAGTGGGGAGCAGGCCTAAGCTGCAGTCGGACATTCTTAGTACTGCTGAGGAGGTGGGAGAGGCTCCCACCACCACCGTTGTGCTGGCAGCCGTCAGCCTGGCTTGTGGCTGAGCAGAGCTCCCCCTGTGGGGACGCACTGAAC
>NW_006383012.1:0-1417 GCF_000327345.1 Myotis davidii | reverse complement strand
AGGGTGGGGGTCCCCCTGGGGTGCCTGGCCAGCCTGGGTGAGGGGCTGATGGCTGTTTACAGGCTGGTCAAGCCCCCCCCCACAGTGGGGACCCTTACCCCATGGAGACTATTAAGTGTGTACCCAAAAGCCATTCTTATCTTCTACTTTTTTCTTCCTAACAGAATCCTGGATTGGTTCAAAAGGCCACAAGAAGTTTCTAGAGATGACACAGGCAATGACTCAGTGTGGTATGATAAAGCCAAGATACCTGGATTCTGGTTCCAGCTATTTCAGTAACATACTAAAATCAGCCCTCACTCAGCCTATTAATCCATCTGAAATGAGAATGATTAGAAAAGATTAGTAGATTTCAAAGTATATTCTTCAGTTGTGGAGTTCTGCAGAAATATCTAGTGTTCTACATGGGAATATAATTAAGGGAAAAACTAGAAAAGAGTAATCCACCCTGTAACAGTTGAAAGTGTAATTGCTTTAGATTATTGAGCTTCCGTGAATGCTTCATTTGCTATAAAAAGCGTTTTTAAAAACTCTGGGAAAAAATGCTTTTAGATCTTTTCCATCTATAATATGCTTAATAAGCTGTGTGTAAATATAAATTAGAAGATAATTGAAACTATATTGCTCTCATCAAATATAAAGCCTATCCTATTCTAATTTTATTTGACATGAAAACACCCTAAAAACAACAGAACTGTATCATACACCATTTGGATATGAGTTCCCACTTGGTTTTAGAAACTTGATGTTATGAATGGATTCTGAGGTTAGACAACTAAGCTCCTTGCAACTGCAATATAAGTTTAATTTCCATATGTAGAGGAGAGTTGATAGATAGCCAAAGGAACTGAGTAAATACCACACAGGACAGATTAAAATGGTTAGGATGCCAAAGGAAATATATATATGTGTGTGTGTGTGTGTGTGTGTGTGTGTGTGTGTGTGTGTGTATATATATATATATATATTCAGTTGAAGTGTAGAAATTAATGCCTTTAACCTTGGAAAATATTATTGAGGTGATGTAAGTCTGAACTGTTCATAAGTGTATGATATACCTATAGTAGACAATTGGTATATTTGACATTACTCTAAAAATACATTAATTCAAAGTCCTTGGTATTACTGTCCGCCAAGAAAACCCAAGGATATCTAAAAATTCTTATGAATTAAAATATTTTTAAAGCTCTCTTTCTGTGCAATTCTCCAAGCCTAGTATAACAAAGCATACAAAGAAATATAAGGTACAGTATTTACTTTTATGGATGTTTAAAATCAGGTAAGAAAATTAAAATGTATTTCCATTATCAATTATATTTTAAGACATTGGCAGCACTCAATAAATGTTAGCTCTTACTTGATTTTCATGTCTACCCTATAACACTGTTAATAGTATTAATAATCTCTTTCACAGAAG
>NW_006383011.1:20147220-20151152 GCF_000327345.1 Myotis davidii | reverse complement strand
AATAAATAAATAAATAAATAAATAAATAAAACGCAACCATTGATAGTAGAAGAGGGTTCAGTGACTCCTTTGATGGCAAGAGAAAATATTTGGCTTCACCTTAATAGCTGGTCTGTAAGTTGTGAAATTTAAGTTCTAAGGTACTAGTCTAATGAACTCTGTATTAGGCAACTTATGCTGGTGTCTTAGTTCTACATATTCCTGAGCTAAGAGGAACAATTATGTTCACACACAGTCTATTCAGAACCATGCTTAAGGTCACTTTCAATTGAAACCAAACAACTATGGACCTACCATGTGCAGCCGGGAACAACCGATGATTCCACTGCTCTATAGATTGTAGGTCGCATGCGGGTAACTGGTCTGACCAAAGTAATGATTAAACCAGCTCTGCACACGTATTCTTCATCACACTCTCAACTTAGACCCAGTGAGGTGGATGCGACCATGGGCAGGCTGGAATCATGCCTTCAGGCCATTATGAATGCAATTTGGAGTCAGACTTGAAAAATTGACTTCCTAAGGTCCTTACGTAATGTCTGCCCTCTTTCAAAGGAGTAATAGGTCAGCAAGTCGTCATCCCCCTGCCCCCCCGCCTTTCCTAAAACGTTTGTAAAATAATTCGGAGTTCAATAAGGGATGTTATACTGAGCATCCAAATCCTGTTTGCCTGACAGAGAATACTGAAAAGGTTGTAATGCCCACCATGCTGGCAGTCTATCAGTAGGTATTTATTGAACAATAGCACCTGAGACAAAAGTAAAGTAAACCTTTACTGTGAAGTCTGCGGTATCTAGTTGAGTAGAAAAGTCAAACACAAATATGGTAAATACAGAGCGGGACAAGCCAGTCCAGGTGCAGAATTAAGTGCTTGGTTGAGATATGAGTGAGTCGAGTATCTAAAGCAGCTGTTTTGTATGTGGGCAGCATCCTAGATATGTACTCAGGGAAACAATGAGAGTTAGGCATTTACAAAGGTCCATTATTCATAATGCCCCGAGTCATAGACTTAAGTATATAAACCCATGATGTTTTATTGTTCCAAAAGGAACAATATCTAGGCAGCCAGGGATACACCTTCCCAAAAGCTCCCTGTAGAGGGTAATCCTATTCCAGATTCTCTCAGCCAACCAGCAGGGAAAAGGCTGTGTGTGCTTGTGTATAGGCAAGGACAGGGGGTCCTTAGCTCACCTCACTACACTAAGATGGCAGTGTCATGAAGGCTAGAGCAAGGGGCAGGGAGGATGACAGAGTGAGACTGGAGGATGGAAAGCTGGAATGGGGGCTCCGCAGCATGATCAGGAACATCCATCCTGGCTACTGGGAGGATGCAAGTTGGTCTCCTCTCTCCCACCTGCTCTGCAGTAACTCACCGGTGACACAAAGCTGGGCACTTTCTGCCTCTGCACAAGGACAGAACAGTGTAGTGACAAAGGGGGACTGCTCTTTTCTGCTTTAACTCCTGGCTGGCTGTAGAGGGCAGAGAGGAAGGAGGGAGATGGAAGGCACTGCTCCCTTCGTTTCACTGATCATCACTGATACCACTGCCTGGCCCAGCCACAGGACTGATCCTAGTTCCTGCAGGGATTCTGGGAAGGGAGGAGCACACTCGAAGTTGGGAACCTTTAATGAGAGGTGACCTGAAGCAACAAGGACAAGAAAAGGAAGTAGATTTTAGAGTGAAAGTAGCCTGTGGGTCCTCTGGCTCAGAAACCACTTCTGCTCTCCCCTTCCTCTGTCCTCCTGGGTGTGCAAACCAAGTGTGGTGCTTGGGGCAAGGTGGTCTGTTCTGGAAATTAACCTGCATGGGACCTGGATTCACAACAGTGTTTTCATGAATTTTTATCCAAAAGAATAAATAAATCCACCCATGGAGAATTATTCCTCGGGCTTCACACACAAAACGAACTTCTCATCTGCTTTGTTATTCAACAGAATCACATTTGAGGAAAGCTAATCATTGTCATTAAAAACTCTGACACAGAGAAAAGGGTTTCATGACTAGCTTTGTACATTCTGATGAAGAAAAGACAAACTATAGACGTTCCACCAGGTAAGACCTGGCTTCAGTGAGGCTCACTAGTATGAGATGAGGTGTTCTTGTTGGCGGTGACTTGGCAGAAATTCTCCCCCAACTCCTACCCCAGCGCCGCCTCCACTTCTACCTCTGCTGAAACACCCAAGCTGAGGATAACTTCAAACTGAGCATAACTCATATGTTGTGTGGGAGCCAGCACATCCTGGCTGTTGAGAATGAAACCCACCTATCTCTTCCCAACTCTGAGCTCAGTGAATTCATGTTAGTAGCCTGAAGTCATCCCTGGTAGAAGATTTTACATCATGGGAACAGGCAAATGCTACAAATTGGGACTTTCCTTTGAGAGGGCCAGGTTATCAGTACACCCTGGGGAAAAGTGCGCAGTGTTTTTCAGAGGACCTTTTAAGATGTTGCTACTGAGTCACTAGAGAATATTATTATAGGTTCTACAAAAATATACAATAGGTAAGAAGTAAATCTAATGCTCAAATTCAATGGTTCTTTTATCACTCAAATGTGTTATAAAGTCATAAGTGATATTACTTTCCTTTGGGGAAAGTATAGGAATATAAGCTAAAAAAAGAATAAAAAAGCAGATAGATTAAACAAGTCCTGATTTTCAAAGAATAATTTGCTTTGATAGAGTCAAAACAAAGAGATAAAAATGTTAAATTACTTGCACTAATGCTTCTGGTTTAAAAATATATTAGTATGGTTTATGTTACAATGCAAAGGGCAAAATTTTTCCTTTGAAGTTACAAACATAACTTCACATTTGGGGGGGCGGGGTAGTGAAGGAATCCCAAAAGGGCTCTAACAACTTTTTCACCAGCTTGCATTTTAAAACCTTAAATACTTTATTTGCCATATACCGGTGACATTGAGAGAATCTCATTAAAATACACATTGGTTCCTTGGAAAGGTAACACGTGTATTGAAAAAAGATTCTCTATATCTTTCTATATCTGTGTATATATATAATCTGATTATATATAATCAGATTAGTGAACAGCTTGAGAGTGGGGTGGAGGACAAACATTTTTGTAGGTAGTTAGATCTAGGAGAAATCTTGAACAAGTGTTCTACTGGAGCAGTCAGAGGTCTGGAATAGTGAATTTAGGACAAGATAAGAGCCCTTGCAAGGATGTGAAGAGAGGAATTTTGCCTGTGATTTTTTGGGCCTCAAGTTTGTGAGCTGGACAGTTGGTTCCACTAAACCAAGGATTCTGTATTGTCCTCACTACTGTGCTTTGATGGGGCTGGATCGTATTCAAGTTCAATAAATATCTGTTTAATAAATGAGGACTATAGTACGAAAGGCAAAAGTTAACTGTTTTTCAAAAGTCTTTCTGTGTTTTTATATTTGTTTAGAAATAGGTGAAATAACACACTTTTGGACAAATCTTCTATTTGGCCCACTTATCGCGTCAGTTCTCACAAAAATGTGAAGAAAACATCTGATTTTAAAGTTATGTTCTTTCTACATGATTACTTCATCCCCTCCTCGAGATGACAAAGCAAAGATGATGAGTTGTCAAAGAAGCCTGTGGCAGAATCAGGACCAGATTTACAATAATGATGTCCTGGGTAAGTTGCTGCTTTCTCACCACCCAGTTTAACTGTCCCAGCAGTCTTTTTTGAAAGCACAAAAGAAAGAGAATTGCAGCAAAGGGAAACTGGGTCTCTACAAAACAACAGTGCATTTTTTTTTTGAAGCCAGAAAACAAAGAATATTTTAGTCACTGTAGGTAGTTTTATGTTGTCATCAGGAATTGAAGCACCCTTAAAGAGCTCATGACTATGTCTAATAATGAGTAATGAATTTTCCTCATTTTTCATAGGTACTCTGAAGTAGTTCACATTTGTATCTTCCCGTCTTCCCCTTTGGTAAAAC
>NW_006383011.1:20130911-20147142 GCF_000327345.1 Myotis davidii | reverse complement strand
TGGCCTAGTGAGCATCTGCATTTTGAAATGACCTCAAGTGACTCAAGAGCAGTACTGTTTCAGTGGCTTCAGGACCGCAAATATTTATTTATTTATGGCCTAGTGAGCATCTGCATTTTGAAATGACCCCAAGTGGCTCAAGAGCAGTACTGTTTCAGTGGCTTCTGGAAGAACCACAGGACCGCAAATATTTAAAGAATAAATCCCCATGTCCCTCCAAAAGCCCTTTGTTATCTTATGTGAATATATTTTATCCGTTGGATTTTTCCATTATTGTAAAGGTTTCATTATATTTTCATCACCCAAATTAGAATGGAGTCACTCAACTTTTGCTGTGAGGTTAAAGTCATCCCCAGTCATAACAATACTTAGAGTGTTGGAAAAGCACCTTTACCTTGTTCACCACCTAGCCGCTCAATTTCACTTGTAAATTCTTACAAGTTGAAAATCGCAAAAAAAAAACACCTGTACATCAACCTATGATGTTGCCATATGTTTAGCTTCTAGCACCATATGATTAGCTGTATAATTATCTATTTTTAGTCATTACATGTACATGGTAAGTTAAATATAAACTACATTCGGAGTTTTACAGGAAATATAGTGGAAATAAAGAAAGAAAAGAGAGAGGAAAAGCTAAGCCCTGGGATCAATATACAGAATTTTCTCTTTCTGTGACATATACAGTCTCATCAGGGCAATGTCAAAAGGAAACACATCTTTTTCAGGATTCTTTTACCTCTGAACACATACTGAAAGAGTCTTCAAATGCCACTGCTGACAAGACAGACTATTGATCCGTCCTTTCATTGTATTTTCAGCGCATCATAATGCCATGGCCTTTCGGAAGGTTCAGCAATAAAACTACAAAGCAACCAGGGTATCTCATGTAGGGCTCTGGGCCTTGTCCCCAGCGTCGGAGCTGGATTAGGGGTCATGCTGCTGTGAAATGGCTGCTTCTGGAGACACCCCTAGAGACTAGAGACACCCTTGTCACTTGCCATGAATTATATGGCTATCCATCATGGGGACAAATCTAGCCCGGGAAAGCTCACTTCAGAATGAATGTGGTGTGGCTTGAAGACCTAATACAGAGAAGTGCACCCAGAGGAGTGATTGCGATCTTTCAAATCAATAAAATCTCGGAAGCCTTCTGTAAATTGCCTTCAGAAAAAATGGTTCCCTTCTCAACACATATCTGTACTTTTTCATTCGTCTTTTGTTAAGTCATTCTGACCAAAGGGCTGGACCAGGGATTTTAGACCTGAAATAGTGCCAACGTGGACTAAAAAGAATGTTCTATTATCTTAACAAACTCGGTAATAAGAGCATCTATTCCATCCTCAGGAAGGGCAGAGAGAATAGACATTTAGAAATTCATCCTTAGATGACTTGGAGAGACCGTAAAGCATGTTACAGGAGGGCCTGCGAAATTCTCCACCTTAAATCTGAATTACTTTCCCTCTCGTTTTGTTTCAGGAGCCTTCTTTCCCTTCCTTGAGTAGGTCGTTTGTTTCCCTGCCACAGAATCCCTGCACAAGCCGTTTCTTCTGTCTGGAATGCTTTTCCTAGACTGTTCATTTTTCTAAATCTTACTTGTACTGCAGGTTTGTTTGTTTTTTTAAATCTAAATGCTACTTCCTTTGCAAAGAATTTGCCTGACGCCTAATCTAAATCAGCCCCCACTTTCCATCTTTTATTAAACCCTTTAATTTTTAGCAATTTTTTTTTTTTGCCATCTGCATTGACACTTATGGTTTACCTCTTTTCTGATTTGTGTGTCTCCTACTGGCATGGAAGCCACTCAAAGGCAAAGACCATGGATACTAACACACGGTGGAAACTATAAATATTTGCAATATTATAGAATTTAAAAAAAATGAATGAATGAGTGGAGTCTATGAAAAAAAAACTGACAGCCATATTGTGGATTTTGAATAAAGTTGTACTGATGTTACTGTGTTCAATTAAGTAACATTAAACTTGAAGTTTTGGAGTTTGTACACAAATCAGGAAAAGTTTCAATTATTCATGTTTCAAAATAACATTTTTCTCAAAGAAAACATGAGGTGAAATTGCAACACTTCTATGGTCCCTTAATATCAGGGATTTTATTAACTAGTTGAATGGGGTTTTGTAAGCACAAGAAAAATCACTGCTAAGTGAAGGGTAAAGAAAGCAGCTCCGTTAAGCTTTTGATCTAGTTTCTCTCTGGTTTCTTCAAGGCAACTGAAGTCCTTGATTGGGTACCATTTGTGGGTGGCTATTTCACTGCTGTCCAGTCAGAGGCATATAAATGAAGTCGGTTTTATAGACTTATCAATGGTATATTCACTCACATAATTTTCTGTCATCAGAAAGAAAAATAAAGCCAAACTCTGTAAAACAAGGTATCCAGGTGCTACTTTAGAAACAGTACGGACTGGTACAGAGTTAAAGGCAATTTTGATTATTATATAGAGGTTTATGTGGCAGTTTCAGTAAGTTTTGAGTAGAGAACGTGCTGGGATCAACAGAATCCATGACAACCTATTTAGTGCTTTAAATAAAGTGCTGCAATAGTAAGAGGGAAACCAACTAGATTTTGCTGCTCATTCCCCCCAACTGCAATGAAATATTTTTATGGTCAAAATTAGCATGGAGATTAGGTACACATACCCTTTAAGCCAGCAATTCTACTGTGAAGAGTTTACCTTACAATTTGTTTCATAGTACATGTAATGAACCTCTTTATCAGTGATGATTTTCCTTTCTATGAAGACAGCTTTGTCTAAAATCAGTGTAGTTCTCCAGCTTTCTTTTGATGAGTGTTTACCCATTATATCTTTCTCTGTCCCTTTATGTTAAATTCATTTATCTTTATATTTAATGGGGGTTTCTTGTAGACAACATCTAGCTTGGTTTTATAATATATCTTAAATTTATTGGGGTGACATTGATTAATAAGATTATATAGGTTTCAAGTGTACCTATATATACTTGATGCATTCTATTATGCATCACCTGTATATGGTATTGGGTGTTCACCACCCCAAGTCAAGGCTCCTTTTGACACCATATATTTGACACCCTTAACCTCTTTACTTTCCACAGTCCACATTTAGGATACATTACATATAGAGACACAGCTATCATTTAGGCCTAAAGGCAAAGCTCCTGCCTCCCGCTACTTCTCCAATAGCTCACTCTTGTGAGCAGAGATGAGGGAAGAGAGAGGGCAGGGCGTCCCTAAGCAAAGGAGGCTGCTGCTGGTCAGGAGAGAAAGGCTTCCTTAGTGTCCATGTGCCACGCTGAAAATTTGAGAATCACCCTTACCGCCCATTGAAATCACTACGTCTCTCGGGCTTTGGCTAGATCACCTAATAATTTTCTCAGGTTTGCAAAGAAATAAGGAACAGGTCTCAATCCACTCTCCTTAATCCATTTAGTCAGATCTGATTTGCACTGTACATTAGTACTCCCTCCATGGCAACTGAAGAATATTAAAAGTGATCCTAGAGGGGAAATATGCTAGCAAGTGCTTCAGGTATTCTTCTCTTAACTAAGAGAGCCCAAGGGCAGAATGACTAGATCCTGACATTTCTAGGAATAACATCTCCTTGTTGAAACAACCTGAAATATGCACATACTGCTGCCCAACTTTCAAGAAGAATGTCTAGCGATTTAATCAGAGTAAAGATACCAGCCAAGCAATAGCAGTAAACTGATCTCTATTTCATGAAGACGTTATGCCTCATTTAAGAGCTCTATTTAACTTCCAGTTAAAATGAGATTTTGCTACCTTCTATGGCTCCAAGAAACATGTTTCTATTTTTTTTCTATTAACTATATGGGTAAGAAAAACTAGTTTGTGATCTCTTCCAAATCTCTAGTAACTGGGTGACTTTCAGTAAGCAGAAATTTGAAATTGCAACTGAATGCTACATTGCATATTTTCTATATACAAATGCATGCTAACGAATGGGAACACTAGGAGTAGATACTCTGTACTTAAAACATCCATCATTTCTTCTGAAATTGTGTTGGGAAAAAATACTGAATAGAAAAGATTCATTATCTAATACACAAAATTCAAACTGTTGCTTTAAGGCAAGCAGAAAAGAGTAAAAATGTGCCTCCCTACAGAATATCTTTAAGCAAACATCTAAGTCATGCAGAACTGAGCAAAACTGAAGTTACTGAAGCCAAAATTTTCATTTGTTCATTGGTAATTGACCCACCTCTTAACATGCATTCATAATACAATTTCCTAAATTCTACTTCTGCTTCTTTATGATTTCTCTTTTTCCCAAATAAAACAAAATAGAAAAAAAACCTGCTAAAAATATTCAATGGAAATAAAACAGCAAAGTCATTTTAATTAATTGTACTTGTTGTAAAGCTAGATAGCTATAGCTTCATGCAGTGTTCTATATTCCTGTAATTCTCCTTACTTTATTTTTGACTTCTTTTCCATCCATGAGAATTGTTTGTTAAGCCTAAAACTGTCTTGTAGTGTCTTTGCTCTATCTCCTTCCTTTATGCCATCATCAAGTTCATTAATTACCAGGTATTTTCACCCAGGTAGTTGACAAAGCCTTAGATTGCAAGGACTGCCTGTTTTATGCCACTCCACTACAGACTTCCTCCAAGCCAGGTTGACATCAAACACCACACTTTGGTGTGGTTGTTACTTAATAGTTGCATAATCCAGCCCTTCTTGACCTCATATTTCTCTGTTTTGGTCATGTGAGTGTAATGCTAGGTTTTCTTAAATATCTTGCTGAACTGAATACTCATGGTATCTCCTGATCTTATCAATAGGAAGTATGTCAAAGGACATAGAAACAGGAAGTGGATTCCTTGAGGTCAGACACTATATGATATCCATCCCTGAATTCCCAGTTCCAGACCCAATCACTGAATGACATGTAAATATATGTTCAATAATTGTTTATTGGGAGAATCATAGGGTTTCAATGAAGTTACTGTGTGGTCCTAGCTATACTGCTTTCTTGCTCATCTCTGAGATTCTGAGTTCTAAATTTGAAACAAAAAAGTGCTAGAAAGTTCAAAGATCTCTTTAAGATATAAAATTCTATCTCAATTGACCATTCCATACCTTATAATAAAATGGGATGGTGACCCATATCCCTAACTCTACGTAGATTTCTGAAAGAAATTTTGTGTGTGGCTGTGTGTGTGTGTGTGTCAATACATCCTCAAATAAAAATGGTGTGTCATCTCCATATTGTGTAAAGCAAATATTTAACCCCATATCTACAAACTCAATATGGCGCCAAAGATCTGTAAGCTTGAAAAAAATAATGCAGATTGGGTTTTATGGTCCAGCTGTTTAACATATACTAGTATACCTGGTAAATATGAGTTCACATACCCTAAAACATATTACTAAAAGCACAGTGATCTCAGCATTAGTAGATTGACATTCCAAGGGCTGAGTGAACTTTTCATGTCTCATCTTTAATCAGTCCGTCCAAGAAGAGGGGCTACTATTTTAAGACATTAAGAATGAAGAATTCTATGCGCAATTAAGAAAAAAAATGTATGATTTAAATGTGAGCTTCATACAGTCTGGGAGAACTATGAAATGCATTTTCTAAAAAGACCCAGTGTTTCTGTTTACTGGGGCTAGTTAGTATGTGGGTGACAGAAATGGGGCACACACATCAAATACAAATTGGCTTTGTCCAGCAAATTGCTTCCACCTGCCTCCTACTGGGAGTTACACTGACTTCTTGGCTGTTTTCTTCTCATAAATGGATTTGGATATAGGATTGGAAAACTAGGCATACAGTACTTTCAGAAGCTTTAGTTTAATGGGGTTTATGAGGAAAATGTGCTATTTTCATTAAAAGAGAAATTTTCTAAAATAAATTTTTGAGGGGGAAGACTGAGACATTTGGGAAGTAGATGAAGGTATTAATCTCAGGGGGAAAAACATACACAGACAACATTCACCACCATTTTGCTGTCCCTCAAGCTGATGAATTAGTTTAATCTTTTTCAATAAGTTCCAGATAAGGAACTGGAACTACCATTTACACTATTTTGAAAGAAATTAAAAGGCTATGGTTTCAACATTATGGTCAACGTTTATTAACATGTAAAATGGCAATAACTTACATACTCTGGAGCACTAACGTAGGATGACAGGAGAGACAGTGCAGGAAAGCATGTTGAAAACTGTAAAAGTTTCTATGGAGGTTAAAATTGTAGAGTACTATTATTGATGGTAAAATAAAATAAATGATCACTTATTTAGAATTTAGAAACGTTTCTCACGAACACTCAGAATACTTGGCTGGTGTGGCTCAGTAGTTGAGTGTCAACCTATGAACTAAGAGGTCACTGGTTCAATTCCCAGTCAGGGCACATGCCATGGTTGCAGGCTGGATCCCCAGCAGAAGGTTTGCAGGAGGCAGCTGAAGAATGATATTTCTCTCTCATCCATGTTTCTCTCTATCCCTCTCCCTTTTTCCTGTCTCTCTGAAAATCAATAAAAACATTTTTTAAAAAGAACACACAGAGTGAATGATGTAGATGTTTACAGCAACTAGTCAGTTAGTCCATACTCTGCCCTGGACCTTATTGCTCCTGCCACCCTCCCTCCGCTCCCTGGCCATATATAGGGAGGAAGCAGAGTGGTAACGAATCTGGATCCACTGGGGAGAGAGGTGTAGGCTACCACTCAAAGAGTAAGAAAAAGCAAAGTTCCAGACCCCTAATTCTCCAGCCAGACAGTCATTTGGGCATCTCACACCAAATGACTTGGATTCAAGGCTAGTGGGCATTGCCCAACCCACCTCTCTGGGCACCAGAGCCACGTGAGGTTGTTGTGGAGCACCTACCAGTTCATGTGTTTGTGGCTCTGTGTCACAAACAATGTGTTTCAACATCCTGTGCCATCAGGATCCCGGGAAATATGTCTGCACTCATTATCCATGAAAGGAGTTGATTGCCTAAGCAATTTGCCTGCTTTCTACAGAGTGGGGAAAGCTATTAAAGACACTTTTAGCCACAAGATTGCATTGTCAGCAGTCAGGCTCTCCTCCTTTCTTTTTCTTTTTCTCCCTCTTTCTGCAATAGAAATTGGAGATAAACTCATTTTCTGCTTGGATTGTTCATCTTGAATTCAAGAGCCCAGAAACGTGTTAATCCTGTTCTGAAAGTGGATGTGACAAAAGAAGGGGAGAGAGATGCCAGACAGTTACAAATTGCTGGCTCCCTTCTCAGGAAGGGGCGCTGTTGCGGTGGTTTTCACACATTTGGACTTGGGAGGGTGATGGTCGAGGGAACTTGGAGACTGGCTTTTTGCCTGTGTTCTCCTTCACCTTGGATTCCATCACTAGGTTGCACCTGCAAGAGCTTCTCGTCTGCCTTCGCCCAAACATCCTCCAAAGTGGAAATGCAGTTGGGTAGAAGGGAGTTGGAACACAGGAATCCCTGGGCCACATTCTATGCTCATGAGAAAAATAAAGTGAGTGACTCACCGAGGAGTACACCTTTCGCCACTAATCAGTTTAGGACAGTGGTGACAAAGTAGTGGCAGAATCTCTGCAAAACTCTCCCCGAGCCTCCTGAATTCATGCCCCCCACATACACATAGAATCTCCATCACAACCCTGGCCCCTGGGAAAGGAAGATTTGATGAACCTGGATCCACTGGGGGCAGAGATGTAGGCAATCACAAATCTTCCACAGGGGAAAGGTAGAACACGTACTTACTCTCTGCTTCAGTGACAAACCTGAAAAACAAGCAGGGTTTTAAGTTCCCTAAGCACCAACTGCTCTCTCAGTAAAATCTAGGGCACTTAGTTCCTCTCGTATATGCCAGGCATGTGTAAGTACTGTCTCACTTTATCCTCAGAGTAATCCTATGAAGTCATTATTGTTATTACACCTTTTGTGCACACAAGAAAAGAAAACAGGCTTAGAGAGGTCACATAACTAACAGAAGACCACACAACTGGTAAATCACGGAGCCAGGATTTCCATTGAGCTTTCACTGCTTTAGAGAGCTCAGTTATTGAAATCTAAACTATTCTGTTCCATAGAGAAGACATTGTACACTTCCTATTTGTTTCCTCAGCTGGCTCATGATAAAGTATTGTTGTAGTGCCTCAGAATAAGGCTGAAACAAGATGTGTACCATAGATCATAGCCCTTCTGAGTTACACTGTGCCCCTGTAAACCTAGAATTCTATGTAGTTCAGGCCTCAGACACAAGCTTTGAGCTGCAGATCGCTGAATTATACCATAACCTGAAACTTGAGCTCAGACTCTGGAGACCAGAGACCAGTACTCTGAGAGACACTGGGGTAGAAGAAGATTGAAGGCTCCCTCAAAACAGCTGAGTCAAGGACAGGCAGGAGACAAACAGCAGCCTTCTGAGAACTCACTCAAGCCATAGCAGTGGTCATTCTTTACTTGGCCTTACAGAGAACCTTTATGCTAATGATCTTCAAGTCATATGGGAAAGTATCAAACCAAACATATAAATCAAGGAACTAGGAAAGAGCTACCAACACATCTCTTGCATTGGTTGGCTAAGGCAACTCAGTTCGTCTTCAGGAAAAATAGGTATCTAATCATCCTCCTTGAGAATAGAATTTTTCAAGGTGGAGAGAAATAGGAAACTATGATTGGGTCCCACAGGTTTGTAGGATGGAAGGAGATCAAGGAAGTTCATGTGGCTGGGAGTCAGATGGTCCAGTTTTGCATCCTCTTGTACCAAGTAGCTCCATGACTTTGAATAACAACAACAACAACAAAAATAGTGAAACAACTTTTGTCCATTGAATTTTATATGTCAAGAATTTGCTAAGTGCTTTATATATAAGTATGTATATATAGACATGTATTATTTAAGATTCAGAACAACCCTATAAACTAGGTGTTATAAGTCTCCTCTTAGAAATAGAGAAACTGCCCAGCTGTGGTGACTCAGTGGATAAGCATTGACCTATGAACTAGAAGGTCACGGTTTGATTCCTAGTTAGGGCACATGCCAGCATTGCGAGTTTGATCCCCAGTGGCAGGAGCCAGCCAATCAGTGATTCTCTCTCATCATTGATGTTTCTATCTCTCTCTCCCTCTCCCCTCCTCTCTGAAATCAATAAAAATATATTTAAGAAAAAAAGAGAGAAACTATGGCTAGCGGAGTTGATATAACTGGCCCAGGGCAACAAAGCTAGTTAGTGGCTAAGCTGGTAGAACAGAAATATGTATCCAAAACACAAACTAATGACCTTTAGGCTACCCTGTCCTTCAAAGTCTCAGTTTCCTTATCCATAAAATTATGAAAAGTGCCTGCCAGCCCAGCTCCAGGAATCCATGGAGACCTAAATATCTGAAAGAGGCAAAGCCAACGAGGCATTTTCAAACTTTCTCATATACTGTCAGCACTGGAAAAAGCAAATGAACCTGAATACCATGACTGCACATTCTGTCAGGACAAGTGTCTCTTTCCAGAAGTACAATTCTCAGCTGACCACAGGATGCTCTGTTCATTTAGTTTAAAATTCAGTCCAGGTGTGAACCAACCCCCATCTTCTCAAGAGCAGGAGAGAATCTTTTCCAAAGAGGAGGACATTTTACTTTAAGGATCATTACTTGCTTAGCTGCAAACATACTCTTCACATTCAGAGTCTAATCAGTGGCTGGAGTTCCCATGGGGCCCACAGTGGGTGGGGGGTGGAAGGAGGAGCTATTATTTAGGCACTCCATCATACCTTTGCTATAAAACGAACTGCGTGGACAGAATACACTGCGTTCTGGAAAGTTCAGCCCATGTCAAGGACAAAACACTGTTCTAACTCGACTTTGCCTTTCTTGAACCATCTCAAGTTTGGAGGATGTCTAGGTGCCTGGCTGCCCGCATTGCTGTGTACTCCTGAAGGTGTTAGAGGAAGAGAAATGCATGCATGGCAATGAATTGATATGCAAGGCCCAGTCATAATCTGAAAAGAAGTAATGAATACAAGCTAGAAATATAATTTGCAATAAAAACATACTCAGGGGAATCAATGGTGAGTTCCCAAAAGATTAAGCACCGTGTCCTCTTTGCAATGTGAGGGATTCTGGGTTTTCCAGACCTCATGTTGCTCAAGCCTGTGAGAAGTCTGAGACATAGGCAATTGCTGAACCTCATTTGGGACAGGAAAGGAAGGCCAGTTACTCTACTAAGGGACATGGGTCTTCATCCAACCACAGTGTGGGCAGCTGTCAACTCTCCTTCATCTTCTGGAGCAAGTGAAATGTTTCTGGCCTTGGCTGTGGCAGAAGCCCTGAACAAGTTGTCATTCACCAAGAGAGCTTGGTTAAGTCAACATTTCCTTCAGAAGGGGCTCCAGGGGCTTTTTAAAATATTTTAAAATAACAGAAGCACAATATCAAAGTCCTCTAATACCTCTCATAAACTTTAATAATGCCACCATGTTCAAACAGAATGGTAGTATTTCAACCACAAGCAAATACAGAAGAGCTGCTGGGGAAAACTTGACAAATGCTACCAGAGCGGCCCCCAGAGACTTCCTTCCTCTAGTTCCCATTTGCCCTTTCACTCAGATTTTTTTAGTCCACTTGATTCTTAGTGAAGGAAAGAAGGAGAATGTTGGAATAGAAATTTTCAATATCCAGATTCCAGACATATCAGCCTGCTACAGACAAGACTCAAATCCAAGGAATTCCTGGAATCCTCATGTTAATTACCACATTATCAAGCCCTGGAAGGGCTGTGAGCTATTGTATAAGGAGTCTGAGTAACTCGATTCCCCTAATGAACTCCAGCCACCCAGACAATGGAATGAACAGCCTGTAGCCAGTCTGGGCTGCTGCTTCTCACCCCCGCAGTCTCAGAGCCTTGGCCTCTCCTGGGTTTGGCTCATGGCCTGTCCTTTTCCACTGTCAGCCTCCTTGGTGCTGGTTGGCACTCTTCTTCTGCTACGCTAGCTGCCCAGAGTCTTGTCCCACCCCTTCCCTTGACCCAGCCACTGCCACTTGGGCTGCAGTATCTGCTCATTCATCACCATCACCACCTTCTATTCTGTTGGTACTACACTGTTTTGCCTGGGTTACCACCTGTGGTCCTGAAGTCTTCAACTCCAGCTGTTTTCTGGGCTATAGCCATGCTCACCTAGAAATTGTGCTCTAGTGACGAATCCAGGTAGAATTTTTTCGCTCATTGCTGCCAGGTAAACTTGGATGTCTCCTTTTGAGTATCTGTAGTCTAACCATCCAATCCATTTAAATTGAAAACCTTTTTGGTCAGTGCTTCTCGATTTTAGTGAGCGTTAAATCAAAATGAAGGTTTTGGCAAAATGCAGATTTGATTTCAGTGGGTCTGGAATGGGGCTTGAGATTCTATATTTCTAACAACTTCCCAGGTCAGAGCAATTCTATTGTCAGGATACATTTGAGTGGCACGGCTGAGTCCCATTCACCTTTGCACTCCTGGCATTTCAACCTTATTGTCACCATCACCACTTGGGCAGGCCCTACTATGTATGTGGTAGTAGAGATACAAAGACGATTATGACATAGTCTCTGTCCTCAAGGTCACATAGTCTGAGGCAGGGTCTCTCAAACTCAGGATTATTCACATTTGGGGTTGATCATTCATTGTTGTGGGGGGATGCCCGGTGGATTATAAAATGTTTAGCAGCATCCCTGGCCTCTAATCACTAGATATCAGTAGAACCATTAACCACTAGATATCAGTAACACCTTCCCAGTTTGACAATGAAAAAAGTGTCTCCAGGCATTACATATGCCCCCGGTGGAGGTGGCGGGGGGGCACGGAGGGGAGGGATTGAGAACCACTGGTGTAGGAGAGAGGCAGACAGGAGCATTAATCATTGAAATGATGGATCAAGTATAGAGCTGTGTGCACACTGTTCAGGAAAAAGAGTGACTATCATTTCAGAGTGTGTGCTGAGCATTTGGCACATAGTAAGTGCTCAGGAAAAGTTTGTTAGATGAACAAATAAACTGCTAATCGCCTCACATTCTCTGGTAACTACAATAATTTACGTTTATGGCCTCATCCAGTGGAAATCATACTTGCAAGTTCCAAAGATAATCATCTAACTACTTCATTGTCATAATTTCCATGGATATATTTATCAGATGTATCACAGTGGAAGAAAAAAAGCCTATCTTTCAGAATAATTCATTCAGAGTATAGATATCTGTAAGAAAATGAGACTTTTAATCGCCATAAAAAACGTGTTTTTTTAAAGGAACTTGATACTACTTTTTTTGGCATTCTTTGCATGCTTACATTAGAAAATAACCAAAAAGGGTGTGTGTACATGTAACACTTAAGTGGATTCAAGCAGAAGGGAACATTCTGTAGCTTGGCTCACCTTAGTGCATGCTCTTACACAGCTGTGTCTTTTCCCCCACAGGTTCTGTAGGGTGAATGCGTTTCCAAGGCACTGTCTATTCTGACGCTCATGGCCCTACACACATGCATCTGACACCTGGCCATGCATAACATGATGACAGGCCAGCAAACAGATAAGCTTTGGGGACCTGAGTGGGAGGGGAGCCAGGGAGAGTCCACATTCATAGAATGAAGGAGATGAGCAGAGCTGTAAGCTTGCGGTCTTAGTCAGATGGTAGAGCAAAGGTAAATTACACCAGCATGTGGCCTCATACACTGGGTTCCCCGCTGAAGATGTGTAGGCCGTTTATCTTAATGGGGAGGCAGGACTAGAGAAGGATATGTTTCAGGCAGAACAAAAAGTCTGTGGCTGGAGAATACAGAGGCACAAGGGCATCTGAGGACAAATAAAAAGGAGAATGGAGAAGGGGGAGCTTAGCACGGAACATGTCAGTTCAAACTTTTAGCCATGTACTTGGTAGATGTTATGATTCCTCAACATTTTGTAAATGAAAGCCAAAGTAGGCCCATGGGAAAGTTCTTGGAAATACACACTGATTGACTAGAATACCCATAGTTGCCAAAGGAAAGTGTGACACTCGGTCCTGTTGCCAAAGTCAGTAAGCCTTTGCCCAAATAATGGCAAACCTTTCCTTTCAGAATACAGTTTCTTAATTTGAGCCCCAATGTCAGTTTCTGCACAGAAGGTAAAATCAGCAGATCTGGAGTCCAGGCCAGGCTCTGTGATTGGTTGTCTATAGGAAAGAACATTTTTGCTCCAATTTTCCTATCCGGAGAATTGGGAAGCTAATACTTTCCACCCATCTAGGTTGAAGGAATATTGTGATGAGTCAGAAGACAAATCTCTGAGTTTTTTGTTTAATGAAAGAGTATTCCTGCTTTCAATGTACTAAAGGGTGGTTCTGCTTCAGTCCGTAAATTGAAAAAGATCATGACATAAATAATTCACAGAAAACCAAAACCCCTTGAACGACACTCCCTTTTGATTTTAGTATTAAAAATTGCCTAGAGGGGACAGTCTCTGGTTAGACTTCTTAGGATGGGCAGCCTAGGCTCCTGGATACCAGAGATATCCAGCTCAGTGGTTGCCAACCGGTGGTCCGAAAGGTTGGCAACCGCTGGTCTAGTTAGTAACACCCTTCGTTCACATAAAGGAAACAGACCTGCAAATGTCAATTTAGGACTATGTCCTATGTCTCTCTAGTTTGTGCATGTCAGTAACATGAGATAGCAGCAAAGGCTCTGGAACCCTCCAGAGGGGAACATGGATAGTCCTGCAGCCTGTGTTAGGGGCCTTTGGCAGCACTGGGTTGTAATACTGTAACTTCCTGATTAACCAACTCTGAAGACAGTTGCCAGGGCTATGTCATCAACTGCATGGAAAAAAAACCAGTAAGAGATTCGGAAAATAGAAATAATAAAGTGAAATGAACTGATACAACCAAAACAACACTACTCAAGAGGGCTTTGTTTTTCAAGCCTAAGAAGCCCATTTCATCCAATATTCGGACCGCTAGAGAATTGCTGGTCTCTGTTAAACCACGAAGTTGCTCCTCCTTTGTGGCATCTGCTTTTGTTGTTTCTGAGTAGAAAGTGCCTCATGATTTACTGCAGTGACATTATCTTAATACTTTTTCCTGTGGTGGAAGGAGCCTGAATCTAAGTAGAATGGTAGAAATTTAATAGAATGGCGCCATGGCATTCACTCAACTAGCACTCAAGATCTGATTCTCAACCCATCACTACTTAACTGGGTCATCCAGGGGAAGTCTGTACCTCATCTGAGTTTCTTCTGCAAGGTGACACGACTGAGCTAGATAGCTTTCAGGTGTGCCATGAAGGCATGGAAAGGGTGAAGTAGAAGACACAGTCATGCAGCGTGTGATGGAAACTAACCTTCCACTCCAGTTTGAGTGAACTTGGGTCCTTTCTGCTGAGCAGCAAATGAGAATAAGAATCTCAGGAAGTGATGCTGTAAGGCTCTGAGCCACCAGGGCTTCTGGGAATCATTGCTAATATCCGAGTGCTGTTTACCTCACTCAGTAAGTGGAAGAAATGTCTCTGTTGGAAAAAAAAATCAAGCCAAACCTCTAAAGATGTGTGGGCCTCACAATTATTTCTGGTGGCATTCAGTCCTGTGAGGGAGGAGGGAGCCAGGTAGACGCCATGGAGATCAGACACCTGGCTGATTAGCTCCACTGGGAATGGAGCATAGGGCAAAGCTTTGTCAGCCCATGTCTTTGAAGAAGATTCTTCTCTGGAGGCCTTTAAAAATAGGATGCGCTCTCAGCAGGTAAGATGATGGGTATAAATCTGCCTGGGGAAAGTGGACAAAAAAGATGGCCTTCTAAAATATTTGGGGCAGTGCGTCCTGAGAATGGTTGTGCTGCCAAACTAACTGGGGATACTGAAATTATGTTTATTCAGCTTAAAACCCCTAGACATGGTGAAATATCTAGTTGAATCAATTATTTTGTAGAAAAAAGTCACTAGTGAAATACAACTTGTTGATGTATTATTATTGTTGTTATATCTATATATATAAAAGCCTAATGTGTAAAGTGCCCCTTCGGGAGTTTGACCAGAAGACCGGAAGTTCAATCCCTTGCTATGACATGCACTGGCCACCAGGGGTGGCACTGATTGAAGGAAGGCCCCGGCCAGCAGCCAGAAGACCCCAATTGGCCCTGATCACCAGCCAGGCCTAGGGACCCTACCAGTGCATGAATTTCATGCACCAGGCCTCTAGTATGTATTTCTATATATATACTGAGTTTAGCTTTTGAGGGGACAGATATCAAGCTGACAGTGAGTTCCTCAGGAGAAATCTCATTTCTTCCCTATTTACCTTCTTAGTTAAGGTGCATTTTTAGAGTTTTGGATAAGAACTACATTTTCAACCCAGGAATAATGTTTTCAGATATTTGTTGTGGCTCCTGCTCACTCTCTTCAGTGATCAAGAGAAGCTCCTCCCTAAGGAAAAGTACTTCGGGTTCTGAAAGGCACACAACTAAAAGCACCTGTTTTGGACAGAACCTAATTATCCCAACCTTCTCCCTAACACTGATTATGGAAATATTCCAAAATGTCTAACCAATTCCTAGTGTGTAAGTAAATAATGACCTGAATATTTTATGTAGTCAATAAATATTTTTTATTGAGATGTAATTTACATATCATAAAATCCACCCCATTAAAGTATATAATTCGGTGTTTTTTTTTTATTATATTCACAAGGTTGTGCAACCATCATCACTCTCTAATTCCAGGACATTTTAGTCACCCAAAAAAGAAACCTTGTACCAATTACCAGTCACTCCTTTTTTCCCCTTCTCCCAGCCTCTGGCAATCACTAACCTACTTTCTGTCTCTGTGTATTGGCTGATTCTAGTTATTTCATACAAATGGAATCATACAATATATGGTTCACCTTTTGTGGTTCACCTATTTCACTTAGCATAATGTTTTCAAGTTCATATTATAACATGTGTCAATACTATACTAATTTATTCTAAGTAATTACTGCATACAAGACAGCGAGGTAGCATTAAAGCTTTTATTTTCTTCCAGATGTAATGGAATTGGAGCTGAGCCAAATAACCCGCATGAGCAATTTAGGATGCTGTAGTCACAGGCAGTATGTTTACAGTGGAGGACAAGGATCAAAAATACCTGGGTTAACCCAATGGAACATGGCAGATTTCACAGAACACAAGCAAGAGACAGGACACAACTGGGGAACTAGGAAAGAAAGAACAAGATAAAGAAGGTATGCAAGGGTAAGAGTTAAAATCTCAGTACAAGATGAGAGACCAAATAAGA
>NW_006383011.1:20126017-20130496 GCF_000327345.1 Myotis davidii | reverse complement strand
CTCTGTGCCATTTAAAATTCAGAGCTGTAGCTTTTTAGTCAAATTCTGCTAGGATCATGCTACAGAGGAAATCTTTGTTCCTTAAGAAAAAAGAAAATTAAAAGTAAACAGAGCTTAAAAGCCTTGAGATTAGTTAAAATCATGTTGGTGCATTCATATAATTGGACAATTGGAGGCATTGAGATGGTGATATGGATGTGCATATATTAATATAAAAAGTTTGATAACCTGTTTAGAGAAGAAACTACACAGAAGAATATTTAAAGTGTAACATCTTTATATATCCTATATATAAACACACATCTGGAAGAACATCCATAAAGTATTGAGAGCTCTATCCCCAAGTAATGGAATTATGAGGTTTTTATTTTGTTTTGTTTTGTGTTTGTTCTCTTATTTTTATCTTCTAATCTTTCAATAATGAACATGATTTCTCATGTAATTAAAAATGTTAAAAAATAGACTTCATTGTGATTGCAACACGGGTTCACTACTATTTGCTCCTACAAACTATCTTTTAGAACCTATAACAAAAGTAAAAGCAAGGTGCCCTTGCCATCGTCTGAACTCAGAAAACACTCAATTCTTTGGCATCAAATATGAATCAATACAAAGGGAATCTTGTGAAAGGAAATACGTGTGTGGGAGGTCTTGACCCCTCCTCCCTTGCTTTTATGCCCTTGAATCTCAAAGAGGTACAGCTCCTTTTCACTCCTTTTGATCTTAAATTGGCATCATCTCTCTTAGTTAAACCCAGAATTCATGGTGTAGGCTTCATCTTCAAGCTTTCTGCAAGTCACCTCTGTCTTGTTGCAAAGTTTACAGGAGCATCATTTCAACTGGTACCTTCGCTGAGCTTGTTTTTACTCACCTTTACCTTATAGGAAAGTCCTTTTAAAAGGGTACTTTGAATCACCCTATTTGCTTATTCATCAGGTTGAAAGCTACAAGAATGGGTCTTGTTTATACTATAAGGGCTCAAGCCATCAGGGTCATTATGATGAACAACTGTGAGAAGCACTGTTCTTCACCATAGATTATGTTAATGGTTTTCTCTAGAGTTGTGCGCTACACATCCTCTAACAGTGGTTCAGGAAACTGCATTCTATGACACAAACATTCCCCTATGTCTCCTGAAAATTTCCAAGTATTTTTAAGGAGGGACTTCGAATTCCAAAACCAATGGATCACGTTCACTAAAAAATACAAGATAGGGCTGGATACCAAGCTCATCACATGAAGAGAATCAGAAGCTCTTATTTTAGATTTGTCGTCATGACTTGTCTGATGTAGTGTTAGACATTATCAATTGCAGCAAATGCAGGCTGGTTTTACATTTCTTACTACTTTTAGTAGTTTTGCTTTTGTAGATACCAGCAGATCTTAATTATATCGATCATTACGTTGTTTTTGAATACAGTTTTACTTTTGCCTTTCCAATAGGGATGTCTTTTTTTTTTTTTCACTGTCCAGAATCTCCAATATAATGTTGAATACGATCCTTGAGATCAGAAAACCTTGTCTTGTTCCTGATCTCATGGGAAAGGCATTCAGTTTTTCATTGTTAAGTGGGATGTTAGTTTTAAGTTTCTCATCTATGCCCTTTATTAGGCTGAAGAAATTCCCTTTTATTTCTAGTTTTTTGAGAGTTTTTATTGGGAATGGATATTGGATTTAGTCATTTCTTTTTCCACATCTATTGAGATGATTATACATTTTTCCCCTTTTTAGGGGAATCATCATCATCATCATCATCATCATCATCATATCAGCAAAATAATAATGATGATGATGATGATCAGCCCAATAATACAGTCAACGCTTTATTACTTTTGTTGCTAAGTTCCAAAACAAAGCAATTTCTGAAGAATCAAAAGATTAGTCAAGGTAGCTGCCTGCATGCCTAGATAAATATTTTCTTTCCTAAGAACTCTCTTCTAAATTTTAATTGACTATAAATCTGTTCCAACTGCCTTTCTCTCTACATTTGCTAGATCCAACTGGGTTAGTTCTGACCTAGCATTAAAAAGGGGGGGAAAGTGCAAGTGAATTCTAAAATTGATAAGGAACTTAAAATGTGGCCCCCCAATCATGATCTCTGCCTAAAGAACTGGTCAAAAAAGATAAAGACAAAAAAAAAAACCCACACAAAGGTCCTCTCCATTCCCCGTACACAGAAAAGGCAGTCTTCATGATAAAACAACAACAACAACAACAACAACAAAAAACAAAAACAAAAAAATTAAAAACAAAAAAACAGGTCACATGTCTTTAATGGTACTCTCTTATCCAAAATAAACGTTCTGGAACAATGATCTAAAATCTTTTCATGATGGTAGTGTAGCAATCATCTTAGAAAACAATTTTCCAGTAATGGGGTCCCAGAGATAGGAATTTATCTAAGTTTTACCTTATGGTTCGATGTAGCCTTTGGCACATGGTTATAATACATTAAGAAACAAAAGGGGGAAAATACTCAAAAGCTTCTTGCAACGAGAACATCTGTCACTGGGCTATATCAAGAAATGAACCTGGGCATGCAACCAAGATAAGTAATTGCACTGGCCTCAAGCCAATTTAAATTGTGTACTATAGACCGTTTACGTAGAAAGAAAAAAGTTCATAGGTTTTGTATTCAAGCGTTACATGGAAAAAAATCATCATATGAAAGTCTTTTGTTCTCTAAGCAGGACCTGTGTTTCTGCTTGCAAGACATCCTCTACGAGTATCTAGCTCCTTGACATGGTATGCATGGTGAAAAGAAAAATGTTGGCTTGTGCTGATCATGGTCAATAAAGCATATTTGGTCTATGAGCCCAGATCAATTCAGATTGGCATGATTCTAGAATAAACTGGACACTCTCTTGCAATTCAAGGGCATAAGGAGACTTGCCACTTGGATGTTGGAAACAAGTAATTTACTAAAAGGAATACCATTCAAATAAGTTCAGATGCCTCTGCAAAGCAATGTGTCCCCTTCATTGGAAAAAATCTAGAGACATTCAAGGGGCTTAAGGGATTAGAAGGATTTTTTTCCAATTAATTTGAGTATTAAATATGAGTAGAGAATTTAGTTAAATACTAACAAATAAATTTTGCATTCAAAGTCTGTTTAGTGTATTATAAATTTTAAAATTAAGAGCATATTTTCTTTGTTTAAGCAAGCAATAAGTATTAAAGGTAAAAATTTAGCTGAGATCATGAATTAAGGTAAAAATTTAGCTGAGATCAAGAAAAAAACATTTTTTATTTCTCAAAGTTTGTTTCTTTTTAAAAATAGCTCTAAGCATGAATTCAAGAATATCAGCTTATAAAGAAAACATCTCCACCATTTTTAATGACTAAATAGCATGTCTATAATTAATTTGTAACACAAGCCTGAATTGCTAAATAAGTCATATGAAATTCCAAATAATATAATTAATATTGACCACAATACTCAATATAAACTAAAACTTTCAGGAATACATATATCCACTTAAATGTTCACTGATATTCAAATATTTAATAAAAATGGAACTTCTATTGATTTCAGATGATACTTTTACAGGATAATAGAGTTAACATTTTACCCAAGTGATCCTTAATTCAGAGAAAGTTTTTTCTTGGTAAAATTACTAGTTGGACTAATATCCCCATAAACTGAGCAATTATTGGTGATATATAGTCTAAGGCTGCCTATGAGAGATGAGAGAACACATGGATGTCAATGAAATACTGAAATCAATTTGTTAATAAATAATAAAGTCATGACAGGAGTTAAATTAAATAATTCTGAAATCAATATACAACTACAGATTAACAAGAGATGTAGTTCATTAAGTCACCTTATTCCACTTAATTCTTTGGGAGAAAAATATGCTTTTACTTTAATCTGGCAAAGCATTTTCAGAACCTGAATACTTCCATATACCCTACCTCAACCACTTGTGAACTTCAATGACTGAACAAAAACTCAGAGTCAAGGAAAAAGTGGATGCTCCATAAACATGTTTGCATACAAAAATATAAATTTAGAAGACAAAAGACCAGACTACCTTATCAGGATTATTAGAATAAATAACCCGGGTTGATTTGGGTAGTATGGTGTTCTGCAGATTCAATTATATTTTTCTCTGAATCTTCTAGTATCATCCAAATATATTTATGAATGGAAATGTACTTGGTTGGACATTTTCATTTATAATCCCAAGAATCATCCTGAGGACCTCAGGGACTTCCATTTAACAGATGAGGTTTAAAAAATTAAACTTTTGACTTTTGATCTCAACCTGCCCCCTCACCAGCCATTATTTGGGTATTTAAATGAAGCCTTGGGAGGTACTGTAATCATATATGGGTTTGCTTTTTTAGGTTTTCACCCTAATTCAATGAAAGATCTGGATAACTCTATTTAAAGATACTTCAGTGAAAAAGATAACCATTGTGTAAAAAGGTAAATACAATCGGAGTGTGATAGATGATACTTTACACCTGGCA